>NC_133463.1:12935833-13238863 GCF_048565385.1 Saimiri boliviensis
TAGAGTTTTGTCACTACAAGGCATGATTACAAAATACTTATTTTGGTAGGCTGAAAAATATTTCCCCTTAAAGTCTATAAACCTGACTGTATGTCACTTTACATGGCAAAAGGGAATTTTCAGATATGATTAAATTAAGGATTATGAGATGGCAATTATCCTGGATTACCTGGTAGGCCCTAAATAATCACAGGTTTCCTTCGATGAAGGAGACAGAAGCTCATTGTAAGAGAGAGATATGGCAATGGAGACAGAGATGTGCAGATGTTATGATGATGGATTTAAAGGCGGAGGAAATGGCCATGAGCCAAGACACATAGGTGGACTGTAGAAGTTAGAAAAGGATGGGAAACAGATTCTCCCCTAAAGTTTTCAGAAAGAATAGCTCTGCCAGCATCTTGACTTTAGTCCTGTGAGACTGATTTTGAACTTCTAATCTCTAGAACTGTAAAATAATAAATTTATGTCTCTTTAAGCCCCTAAATTAGTGACATTTGTTATAGCAGCAATGAGAAACTAATACACTTTGTGAATACTTGTTAGCCTCACAGCCAATGAGTTTGTCTCTACTTAAAAAGTTAAACACCGATTTTGTCTGTTTTACATGTTTTATTTAAGAGAGATAGTCTAAGGTATTTACAAATTAAGTAATTGCAAAAGGTGTGGTGTATACGTTTAAATGGTTTTATTAATCATTAATAAATTCATAAAGGCATCTAGAAAGAAGAGTAAAGGTAGCAATGCCCGTCTTTGGAGACTGTTGTCTGATCAACAAGAATAGGAGCAAAGGCTCAAGCAATATGTGATATGGCTCCACCTAAAAATGTGAAAATGGTTTTCTTTCCCACAGAAATGTTCCTGGCATCTTGATAAACACATTCTGGACTATAAGGGACTGGTCTGCTTAATGATTAGATATTAGCTATCTACTAGAAGCTTAAACAGCACTGCTTTAGGAGAGTGTTATCAAGTAAACAACAGCAAAAAATCATCAAAAATAAAATCTTTAGTGGTAAATAAAAATAAAATAATTGATTTAATGAGCTCTGCATACTATAACAATAAATATATAGTAAGTAATTTTAATGTATTTGGAATTAATTAATACTTGCATCATTAATACTAATACTAATACATTAATATAATAAGATTTCCAGTTATTTATTTTTTCTTCTTGTTTGAAAACTCTCATTGTCCCTCAGATGTCACTAAAGCAAGCCTCTATTACTCCAGCCCTGAGATGAGGGGATCACAGTTCCTCCTCTCCAGGAGGCTGTAATTTTCCAGGAACACAGAAAAAAAAATAATATTTTTAAGTCTGCAGAGAAATCAACAGTGAACATTAAACTTAGCATTTATTAAAGAAATGTAAATTTCAAATAATGAAAACTGTCATTTACCACCTGACACTTGAGGAGCCTGTCCTTCCTGGGGAGATCATGGAGTCCTCATAGCAGAGGCTGTGCTAAGCTAGGTCCTCAGTGGTGAATTGCAAAGGCCAAATGGAGAGGAGGTGGAGGGCATTCTAGGCAAAAATACAGAATGAACAATGGCACAAAGGCCTGAGAGAGTACAGAATGTTCAGGGAACTAAAAACTTAGTACTAGCAGAGTTTTAAAGATGAGAAGAGAATCTGAAGGACTGAAGTAAGAGTTACAAGAAGACGTGGGATCCAGAATGGCTTGGTTCTCGGTACCATGGAGGACAGTTTTTATCTTGTTGTTCAGAGAGAAGAATTTTAAGAAAAGAAGTCAAATGGCTGTCTTTAAAACAAACTTATTGTTGGCAATGTGGAAAACAGATTGAAGGGAAGAAAAAACAATTATACATGAGAGTGCTTTCAAGACCATTGTAGCAGCCAGGATGAGGAGATAGGACAAGAATCTGTTCTAGGAGCTTCTCAGATTTGCTCAGGGCATGAAAGGAAGAGAAGGAACCAATATAGTGGGGAGGGGTAAAATCTCTTTGACTGGGTTATCAATTAACAGAGAAGGGGGAATTGGAGATGATGATGAGAACTCCTGGCTGAACAATTGGAAGAATATGCTACTCACATTAAGGAAGAGGAAAAGCATATTGGTGGAGATGTGTTATTTCTTCATTGTACTTGTTGAGAATGCAGTGATTGTGAGGCAAATAATTACAGTTTTCCTAAGTGCTGCTGAATACAGGAACCTCAAGCTCAGGTAAGAAATCTAGTTCAGAAATAGACTTGAACCGTCAGCATACACATGGGTGCTGTTTGAAAGTGTGGGACTAAACGATATCACCTAGGAAAAGCAAACTGGACCATTTTAAAGAGTAATTTTGAAATAGCTGCTATGGGGACTTAGAAATGAAGACGTTTAGCAATTACTAAAAAAGATTATTTCATGTGCAAAGTTTTCTACTTGTATCTTACCTGTAAGTTTCTGGCTAAAAATTAGCTCTCTCCTTCAGGTGATGCTAAATTTGGTTGATTCAAACTACTGATTATTTCACTAAATGAAAACTTATTTATAAGCTATTCATCAACTGTGGTGAGTTTTACATCTTTTAAGCCTACTGATTTGGCTACATGTAAATTTGACTATATATAAATTTTTAATACCATAAATCACTTTTTTTTTTTAGACAGTGTTTCACTATTGTTGCCCAGGCTGGAGCGCAATGGTGCAATCTCGGCTCATCGCAACCTCTGCCTCCTGAGTTCAAGCAATTCTCCTGCTTCAGCCTCCCGAGTAGCTGGGATTACAGGCATGTGCCACCACATCGGGCTAATTTTATATTTTTAGTAGAGATGAGGTTTTTCCATGTTGGTCAGGCTGGAGTCCAACTCCAGACCTCAGGTGATCTGCCTACCTTGACCTCCCGAAGTACTGGGATTACAGGCATGAGCCACGGTGCCCAGCCTACAAATCATTTTTATGTCTGGAAATTCTTCACATATTTCTGTCTTCTGCACTTCTGAATGTGACCTACTGAAGTAAGGTAAATGTGTAGTTTTATCTATTTATATAAAAAATTTTTATACATTTTATTAATAAATTCTGTTTTATATTTCAGTGTCATCTTTATTCAAAACCTCCTCCTGCACTTAGAATAGCTGTTTGATGTCATAAACTCTGTTATGTTTAGTTGTTAAGAAGGTTTGCCTTAAGCTAGGTCTCTCATCTTGGGCCCAATCAATAAGTGTATTTGTTCCTAAAGAAAAGGAAACATTTACCCTGATTATCTTTAAAGAGGATATATCATGCTTACACATTTCCCCTATAATTGCACCTTTGATCGTATTGTCTAAAATTGATAATTGTGTTTTACAAAGGAAACGATGGGGTTAATTAAGGTAAACCTTAGGAAAAATAGAAGAATCTAAACAAGGTAGTGAATATTTAATCTGACTCCAGCTGTAGCGAAGTATCTTTCTAAGAACAGGAAGTTGTATCCTACATAGCAAAGGAGATTTTTATTCATTTTTGTTGGTGTCATTTTGTGACCACACAGCCTAATTTCCAAGTTGTTTCAGGTAACTTTGTCATGCTAAATAGCTGAAGTAATTATAAGTTAAATAATCAGGAAAAACTCAATCTCAGGCTTCCATAGGGAAGTTCTAAATTCAGAAATTTGAAGTAGAAGTTGAAAATATAGTTCCTATGAGTCACTCTGAAGTTTCTGATGCCCTTAAATCTATGTAAAGTCAATCCTTTTTTTTTTTTTTTAAGAATAAAGAAAAGGGAGCCAAAGTGTTATAATCAAGCGAGTTAGATGGAAAGGGCCACACTCTGAGTTCGAATCATGAGTCCTTTATTGCCAGCGACCAAGAGTCAGCTCATGCTCAAAATCCCTCGGCCCTGATGAAGGAGTGTGATTTCCTTTTATATGTTGCTCAGGGTAAGGGGGCAAATTTTACAAAGGCAGAATAAGCAAGTTAAGGGAGGAGGCTGGTACCTAGGAGGCAGAAGGCTCCCATGATTGTTGATTAACTAAGGAGGGTACACACAAGCAGTTCCCATGATTGCTGGTTACCAAGGTGGAGGGGGGGTGGCATTCAGTACTTTCCATACAATTAATCAAGGGGGTATTCACAATAGCAAGTGGGCTTGTCAAGCAGGATATGGTTACAATGGTTATATGTTTCTATGATTCTAAGTGCAACATGACCCAGCACCATGTGACCCATGTATGTACTCAAGTTATGTACTCAAGGGAGAAATGGCAGGAGGGGTGAGGCGGTGGTTAAGATGGAGTCTGTCTGGCTCTCAACAAGATGGAGTCTGTCAGGCTAACACAGGGTAGGTTAGCACAAAAGTATAGTCCTATTCATTCCTGATTCTATTCCTTTAGAAAATTCCCAAAACATATATTTTATTTTTCTAAACAATAAGAGCATTCTTAAAGCTCTAAGAAAGAAAACAAATAGATCTTTAAGAACGAGTTCAACCTATGTACCTATTTTTTTTATTAAGAACAAACTAAATGCATTGGCTAGTTTCTTAACATGAAATTATGTATGAACCATGTATAAAATACATTTAAGTGGAAAATTTGGTATTTTTGGCTTTTTCATCTATACCTAAGAAGAAATATTTAAAACAAATATTTGTCATAAAAATAATAATCTAACATGATGCTATGAAATGATTCATAGGCCTTTCTTCTGCAAGGAATTGCAAGAATGGAAAACTCTATCATGAAACAATAGTAGATGGTAAAGCAAGCAGCCATGGTCAATAGAAAGAAATTACCATTATTGCTAAATGGTACTATATGCTCATAACACATGTCATTTGTTATATATTCATTGATCCAACAAAAATATATGGAATTCCTATTAGGAAGTCTAGCCAGGATGCAACACAGAAATGTAAATAAATAAGCACAATGTAATAGGTACAATAGCAAAAGTAGTTTCACATGATGAGAAATAAAATTATTTCATCTGAAGACATAGGCAAAGCCTGTGAGAGAAGGAGAGCTTTGGTCTCAGCCTTGATAAGTGAATTGGATTCATCATGCATTTCTTCTGCACTCTACACAGAGGTAAAGAGACATTACACTTTCAACCCAAGGGTTCAAATCTAACCCCACTTCAGAAAAACTCGAGATACTTTTAAAAACTGGTAACTTTCTTTCCCAGAAAGTTTTGATTCAGTACGTCTAGAGAGGGACCCAAGAATCTGTATTTTTTTCCTAAGCCTCCAGGTGATATTATGTGAAGTTTGGTATGAATTGGGTAGGAGGTGGGAATGGGCAGTAAATTTTGTTGTGACGATGTACTGGGCCTCATTTCTGAAGACCTTTTTTTCTAAAAGATAATCTAAAGCAGTTTTTTCAATCTTTCATGTGTATATGAATCACCTCCTTGTAAAGACAAATTCTGATTCAGCAGGAGATTCTGCATTTCTAATGAGTTCCCTCGTTGTAGTGATGCTGCTGGCCTATGGACCCTACTTTCCTGCTCCAGTTTGATAAATTGACAGGTAAAAGGACACATACAAAAATTAAGAATGTAAGGGTAAGAAAGTATAGCGGGAACTCTCCTGGTTTCCAAGTTGATGAGGTGATACTGTTGAATGTTTATAATTTTTAATACTCTCTGGTCTTGGGGTATCTTAGATATTCAGGAGGGAAATAAGTTGGTTTTTATTAGCTTCGCAAATTAACTTCCTATTAAATAGAGAATAGTGCAATGGTAAAAACTATATATTCTGAAGTCCAATTGGATGACTTCAAATTCTACCTTCATATTTTACTAGCTGTGATAGTACGAGCAAAAAATATTAATAATAATCTCTTTGTACCATATTTCCTTATTTGCAAAGTGAAGATAATAAGAGTACTTACCTCTCCAGAGTTGGGGAGGATTACTACTTAACATATGGAAAGTTGAAGAGCAGAGTCTGGCGTGAGTCAAACAATATAACAACACCTGCCATTTTATTATCTTTGTTTGTTTTCACAGATATCAGTATGAGGTCATATTGGAAATTGAAGGAAATTTTCGACTTATTTTTCTCACAACTCCTTTGACTTTTTGGTAAATCTGGATTTCAACCCTGTTCCTTCATATTACAACATGAGGAACATCCTTTCCACTTAACCCTTTTCTATCTGTCTAGTCCCACCATATTTACAAATCTTATACCTTTACCCAGTTTACTACTTCTCCCATTTTAGGTCACCTAATCCTCTATAAATCTGTGCAACTCTACCTGTCAACATCTGTTTGAAACCATTCAATGAACTTTTTCTCTAGGTAAATCTGTTTTTCCACATTGTGAGTCATCTTTTTCTCAAAATTCGGCAGCCATTTCAAGGTAGTAGAAACAACAGTTTCAAATACATATTATACTCACAAACGCTATCACAATTTTAAACAAAGCCACAGCCATTGTAATCTGGGGTTTAATAGATCATCTAAGTTGGGGAGCAGGTATGCAGATTGGCAAAGGGAAGATAGATAAGTATTCCAGGTATATCAGACACTATTAACAAAGCCCACCTGTCAGCTGTGCTAACCAGTGGAGACATTCAGATGTACCACCTGACTTCTATCATGCTCCAACTCACCTTTCAGACCTTCCCTTCCCCATCTCTCTTGCCCAGTTGTTTAGGTCTTATTCCTAAAATGAATTCCTTACTTGTAATAAATGCAATGGTTCTGCTTCCCTGATTAACACTGAGTGACACCAGATTTTAGAATTCAGCCTTGATTGCACAGAAAATAATTGAACATTAAAGCTTCTCAAGCAGAGAATGACATGGTAAAAGTGGTCTTCTGGGAAATGACTCTGTCAGTGGTTTTCATTCTGTTTCATCCTGGCTTGTGAGAGTTAGAACTGAAAGAAGAGATAGGACCACATGGGCCATCATGGTAAGTCAAGTGGAGATAGAGTCCTCAGAAGGGAGACAAAAATAAAGAAATGATCATTAAATCTTCAAAGTCATTGACTCTGGTGTTTGTCTTTTCAGCATCTTTGTGTTGCAATACAGCCCTGGGCGCACAGGAGATACGTGTCAAAAGTTTACAACATTTGAGAAAAAATCAAATGCATAAAAAATGAGTCACATGTTTCATTTATTAATATGAAGTAAAACAAAATAGTTCTCAATTTCCATTGAAATGTATAACATCCATAAGACTATGGATGCTGGAGATTTATTGTACCACTGCTGTATTTTCACTGCCTTAAACAGTACCTAGCGCATATTAGGGTCTGGGTAAACATTTATTGAATAAAATTAATGACTGATGTCTCTAGACATCATAAGCTCTTTCTTAAATACATAACATGGGACATTTATTGAGTTGAATTATTTATTTCAAAAGAAAGTTTCCCAAATCAGAGTTTACAGAGAATGCTGCATAATCACATAAACAACCCCAATACTTAAGTCTATGAATTAAACTTAACTTAGAATTTCAGACGCAGAATTCTATAGAAAATGATGTGATGAAAAAGTTTATGTTCTTCATCTTCAAAAAGTTTATATTTAATGTATTTCTGTCACAGGATTTGTCATTGTGGTTACTTTTTTTTTCTGAGCAAGAAATGATATTGAGAGGTTTTTTTTTCACCATTCAGGAAAATCATTTTTTGGGCTATAAATATTAATGGGTTTAGTAATAAATTACACACTTGAATGGCATTTTATTACTTAAAACTAAAATATTAAAAACCTTATTTGAAATGCACAGAGAAATCATGTAATTTAAATCACCTTAGACTTGGAAATGAACTGCAAAACACTGCTTAGAAAGAACTATAATTCTTAAAATATGTATTTTGGTAATGGGCCAACGTATTCCAGAGAATCATCTAAAAAGAAAGTGGACAGGTTCTCCGGTCTAGTATATTTTTCCTCAGATAAGCAAACTCTCTTTATTTGCTTCCCTTGGCCATCCTTTAAAATTAATAACATAAGCACTGAATTTAGAATTGGTAAGAACTAATTTTTTGTGCCATTAAAGTAGGATTTTCTTCTCTCTGAAAATGAATTTACTAACAATGTTATAAACCAAGGGTGTCATCTGCTAAAAAGTAAATCTCACAGATCAGCCACATAATATATATACTCAAAAGTAAGTATTCAAATTCTATTTCTTCCTTTGGGAAATTTGGAATTGAAATTAATAATTTAAGCATTGATATTAATTTATTTCTCAACTGTATAATAGATGAATTTCTCAGATTAATTCTATCTGATCATTTTAGAGATAGAAATAATAATTTTATTCAGGAATCAGTCACTGTCATTATACCTTCAATCAATATCATGACCCGGGCGTAAGACACTGTTCTTGCTCCCATTAATTTTGTGCAAAATTCTTTAATTCTAATTAATTACAAAAATACTCACGAAACATGTGGTTTGCCTGGAGGAGTTGAGTGTAGTTGTAAGGTAGCCTACTTCATGTAAAATAAAATAGGTTTTAAATTTAGCTACATGACCTTTTCATTAGTAATCAGTTTATTTTTATGTCATTTCCCTTTAAGAACTTTTAGTGATCCCCCATTGCACACAGAATAAAACCTGGTTTTCTTATCTCATTATTCAAGGACCATTCTAATCTGCTCCAAGTCTTTTTCAGTCCAATTCTCATTCTTACTTTACTGTCCACAATAAGGTATTCACATCAGATCTTTTGCAGTTTCTGAAGATGTCTCAACTCTTCACTTCCAAGGGATCCATCCAACATGAATGAAACACTTGGAATACTTTCCTTTCCCACCTCTAGCTTCTCCTATTCTTAGAAACTGGACTTAGTACTTCCCCAGTTTTACAAAATGTTTTCATCTTTCCCTTCTGTGTCCACTCATTTCATAGTCTGTACCTCTTTTGCAACCTTGTACTGGCTAGCGTTTCTTGTACATGCATCTGCAATCCCAGCACTTTGGGAAGACAAGGTGGGTGGATTGCTTGAGCCCAGAAGTTTGAAACCAGCCTCTGCAACATGCCGAAACCCCACCTCTACAAAAAATACAAAAAACTAGCTGCCCATGGTGGTGTGTCAGCTATCCAGGAAGCTGAGGTGGGAGGATCACCAGAGCCTGGGAAGTCGAGGCTGCAGCAAGTCGTGATTGTACCTCCAGTCTGGGTGGCAGAGCAAGACCTTGTGTCTAAATAAATAAATAGGGAAACACCTTCAATAATCCACAGAATAATGCCTCAAATTATCTCATTTAAAGAAGGGTGACGAAGAGCCAAATTTGACCAGGTGATTTACGTACAGTACCACTTAAGCTTCAAAACAACCATTTTAAGGGGCCATTACTTTTACAAATGAAAAAACTGAGGCCCAAAGTCACACAGCAAGTAAGTAGCAGAATAAAGACACAAACTCACACCTGTCAGGTCCCAGGTTTTGTGCTCTCAGCAACATCCAATCACCTTGAGTCTCATAGGGCGTTTTGTTGTCAACACTTTTTAAAATGTTATTTCTACTTTTATAATTTAAAAGTATAGATTAATTGCAGAATTGACCCAGAGTGCCACTACCCAGAGGCAACCAAATAACATTTTTGTTTTCAGGTTTTTTCTATGAGAACAAATAAACAACACATATATTTTCCTGTTAGATCACTCTATACATGTCAGGTTATGATAACTTTTTCACTGTATGCACTGCACACTTTCTATATTATTTCAACATTCACCTAAAATATAAATCTTTATGCTACATGTTATTTCAATTATGAATTAACTATAATTTTAACTCCATAAAATCTTGCATCATTAGACCTCTAGCTTGCTTTCTACCGCTTACAATTATAAATAAAATTTTGTAAGCATCCTTGTGCATAAACACTTCGGTGCATCACTGATTATTTATTAGGAGGCTCAATTTTCAACTTTTATGAGAAAGGGAAAGAAAGGTGCAAGGAAGTTGTTATATCTGATTTCACATTGCTAAAGAGTAATGAACTCTAGACTTCAATGCGAATTATCGAATCCGGGTTTTCCCAGCTTCATACACTATTAACATTTTGGACCATGTAATTCTTCATTGTCAAGGGCCATTCTATGCATGGTAAGCCATCAAGCCTCATCTCTTGCCTCCATTCCTGGAAGTCAGTAGCAAGAAACCCTCCACTCATAACAGTCACAATTGTCTCCAGATATTATTGTCCAATGTCCCAGGTTGGGCAGGAGGTTCCTGATATCCCTCTCCTCCCTCATTGAAAGTCATTGATTTAATTTATCCATCTACATTATATAGACTTGATTTTGGAGGGGGTAGGAAAAATCAGCATATAAATACATTTCATTTCCCAAAAGCTGGTGAAGGTCCATAAAAGACACAACAAGTATTTTACACTATACGAGACTACAAAATTGTCTTCAATTGACTTCAAGAAAACATAGCAGACATTCCTGAACAGCAGAACAATATCCAAAAATGTATAGAAAAGAAGTACCAGTTTTGTGCCAAGAATGACAAAGCTGAACATATAAAAGACGGGTTTTTAATAGCCTGCAATATAAGACACTTCACAGTAACCACTTGAAAAATGAAGATAAAGCCCTGAATAGAGACAGATTGATATGTAAAGAAAAAGAAGGAGTAGAGGTTAATGAATTATTTCTAAATCAATATAATGTAATAAAATTCCCTCTTCTGTGAAAATGTGAAATTTGCATTTATGCCCAGTGAAATATAGATGAACAATGATTGTGCTTATTACACCTGTCAATGTGAAAAAAAAAAACCAAGGCACATTATCTACTAGTTACATTTCTTCAAAACTGATTAACCTTAATACATTTTTCCCTTCACTGATCTTATGGAGTTTACTGAATATAGTGTGTCTTGATTAAAATTGCCCACATCTTAATTCAAGTCATCTTTTTCTCTAACTCATGTATCTTCGATTATTTCTTTAATTAACTGTTTGACTAATGGGAATAATGCAATCTCTTGGTCATTACATACTTAAAAACTCAGGTAGGGGGTCTCCCAAAATGAAATTTTCAAGAAAATGAAAAGTAGATATTAGAATAACAGTATTTTTGCCCTTTTCTATCAGTTTAGAATAGAAATTTTCACAAGTAAGATAGAAGTCTTCACAAATAATCAAAGAAAGACATTTTCTTTGTGTTCAAAATGCTCTGTACTTGCATTTTGCAAATATTCCATTCTGCTTTCTCTAACTCAGACATTTTTGAAGTTCTATTATTTGATACACAATCCTTGAATCAATATTTTTGTTTAACTAGGTGTGTTTTTTCACTTGCCTACCTAGCAACTGATTGAATTTCCCTAACAGTTGATCTGATTTTATAATTAAGAAAACTAAAAGCACCTATTATTCATTTGTCAGTCCACAGCTTATGAAGAAAATTCACAACTCTTCTTATTACACTTGAGTTTGATCTATTACTATTGTGACCAAACACGCACAGCTTAGATATGTGGGGATTCTTTTTCATCACAAATCTGCATGATAGCAGAAAGAGTAAAAATAGGGCCCAAAGAGGTACATCCAGTGCCACAAATGAGATCAAATATCTTCCAATCAGATTAGCTCGCTAGAATGATGAACATTATTTATTCGCAAATGGAGACTTTTTGATTAATAAATGTGAAATATTGTCCCAGTTAAATTTTTTTTGTAAAATAGTCTGTCAGAACGATTTTTTGCATCCTCATAATAATCTTAGCTATACAATCAGTACTCATACTTTTGGTTAATAATCTTTTGGGCCTATACTTTGTAATATTTTTACAGAGTAAAATCATTTTCTGTTAGTGCATGCACAAAGTGTAGTATGAAAATAAAGCCATCCTTCTGTCATTTTAATTTATAATGGTTGACTCATTATTTAACTCACATTTAGCCTATAGCGTCTTTGACCTATTTACACAATCATTGTGATCCTCTGCACTATGCACAGTCGCCCCACATTCCAGTCTCAGGCTTAGACTACTATCTGACACGGCCCTCTCAAAGGAAAATATAGGGTGTGGTATAAGCTTAAGAGAAGGATAAAATTAATATATTGGAACAGGAGTGAAATAGAAAATATTCTGCTTGAATGAACAAACAATAATTTGTCCTTATTAGGTCTGCTGGATATACTATAACTGACTAAACATAATATACCTAGACATTTTTCAGAAAAAAATTACCTCTGCCAAGTTACTTTCAATACACAGTAAAAAGAAGGCTCAGTGGGTTAATACACATATATGCATACTCTGTCTCACACACACACACATACACACACACACACACACACACACACACACACTCAACTAACAGGCCTTTAAAGTATGCCAAAGAGTCCCATTTTTAAAACACACTGAAGAAGTCAGCACTGAGTTCATAAGATATTTTAAAGTTCATTTAATTAATTTAAAACATGGAGACTGTAAGGGGGAAATACACATTATAAAGTGATAAATGATTCTGTCTGTGAGGAGAGAAATTCTACTAGGAATAAGTAAGAATAAGCACAAATCGAGTTGTTTTTAGAACTTGCTGAGATTCAGTTCCTCTCCAGCAGATCCAAGAAAAGTGTGAGACAGAATAAATGTCCTATTTTCTTTTTTGTGCCTGGAGATTACTTGAATAGGTGACTTAATCATTTTCTTGCACTGTTTGTAATTCTAGGACAATTGCCAATGACACGTTTTTCTCAGCTATTCCAAGGCCCCAATTCAAACTTGTTTACACAAAAATTGCCAGGAAACATATTTAGCTGCAATAGAGCCTCTCTCTCTTTCTCTCTCTGGTCAGAACCCATGAGAAAGCGTTAAGATTTTTTTTCCTGTGGAAATTAATATGAAATTGCCAACATCCATCATTTTTAATGCAAGTGATACTCATACCCATCAGGGAAATACATGAGAGACAAATACCCAGATTGATTAAGGCTGGTCTCAAGGTCAAGCTCTTCAATCTGCCAGAAACATTTACAGACAGCTGAAATTTCTTATGATTTTTTCAATAATCTTTTAGAGCACCTTACAGTAGACAAGTTGGATCTTTGTCATTTGAAGTGGACAATACAACTTTTGACTCAGAGTCAGACATGGGATGGGTTAAATGAAAGAAAACACCTTTATCCCAAGACAAGATCAGTGGCAGACATCTCCTTTGCCATCCTTTTCCACTAGAGGGGCTGATATATCCTTTGATTTAACATAAGATTGTCTAAAACTAAACTCTGTGTTTACTTTTTGTTTATAGAAGAAAAAGATGATGTGGGGTTTGAAAAATACTTCACCACCGAACTTTAAATGGAAGATTGCTCAAGTAAATAGATGTAGGAAAAGGTAAATTGCAGAATCTTAGCTAATTTATGAATTAGATATTCATTGAATTTAATTACGAGTTTTGAAATTCTCAGTATGTTCTTATATGAAATGGCAATCTCTAGGTATAGAAGCCTTAAATTAAAAAAATAAAACTTAAAAACAAGGGCAAAATAGCATTCTCTTGTGAGAAAGTATGGAAAAACATGCACAATACAGCAGCATAGACACTACAAAAAAAATTTTTTTTTAACTAAAAGAAAGAGAGAACCTGCAGATTAAATCCCCAAGGAAGTCAATTGAAAGGAAAGAGCAAGTATTAATGCTGTCATACAATTTTAAAATAGCACCAGATTAAAAAGAACCACCAAGTACTTTCATGCTTATTTTTTCCATAAAGAAAAGTTGTATCAGCTCTGGTAGAGCAGATCAGATGATTTCAGAAACCACATCCTCATTACTCAGAACCAGATTCCACCTTTTAGTATTTCCGTATTATTAGTTCTCTCCCCAGTTTCTTCCTTTGAAACTATTGCATGTGTTCTCAGTGGTCCAGTGACCACTACTGATGTTAATCAGGTCCTTATTTTCATAACCATAGTGACGTTTAAGATGAAGTAGGTCA
The DNA here is from genome assembly GCF_048565385.1 of Saimiri boliviensis. Classification (NCBI taxonomy): domain Eukaryota; kingdom Metazoa; phylum Chordata; class Mammalia; order Primates; family Cebidae; genus Saimiri; species Saimiri boliviensis. The sequence goes on from NC_133463.1 coordinate 12,949,699, forward strand.
GGCAAGAGAGGGAAAAGTTATAACTGGGGAGTAGGTCAATGTGTGCGAGAAACATCAAACACACACACATTGACCTCACTATTTTTTAAAATGGCTATTAAATTGGAGTTAAAAATATTTGTTTGATTTCTCTTTTCTAATTTTTTAAATGATCTGTTTTCACTGTTGGTGAACACGCCTCATTCTGATATTTCTATAGGAGTTCAGCACCTTAGAAGTAAACACTCTTATACTCACTCACTCCTCACCATGGTAGGAGAAGTGACTTACCTAAATTGAGACAGGAGAGAGCCAGTCATCCATTTAGACATAACAATCAGGGCCGCTTTGCTCCCTGGAAGCCCAGACATTTCCCCTTACCCTCTCCTGCTCCCCTAGTACATGAGATCCTCTTCCATGCCTCTTTCACTCATGGGGAAGTCGAAGAGAGTCACAGCCCTTCTCCAGCTTCTTCGCCTGAAACCAAGAGTATCACTTGTCAGTTCAGAGTGCCCTAAAGAGGCTCTCCTTTATCTAATCCAGCTTCACCGAGGTATTGGTTATGTACTGCCACACAACAAATGTATTTTGATGTCTTAAAATACGTTTAACATTTATAATCTCTCCCAGTTTTTGTGAGTCAGAAAATCTGGCAGGGCTCAGTGAGGTCAGCTCATCTCCATGATGCCTGGAGCCTCGGTCGGAAATCTCAAAGGCCGTGGCCTTGAACCAAATGAAGGCTCACCCACCATACATGCTCTTGCAGTTGACACAGGCGGGAGACCTTAGCTGGGACTGCTGACTGGAACATCTACACATGGCTTTCCATGTGGCTGGGGCTTTCTTATAATGTGGTAGCCAGCTTTGAATGGTGAGTGGAGAGAGAGAGAGAGAAAGAGAAGGATTGGGAGGATAGCCCCCTCATTACCCAGTCTCAGAAGGCACGGTAGCATCCCTTGAACTCCATCGTTCAGGGCAGTCACAAGGAGAGGGAGCTTAGACTCATCTTTCAGTCACAAGGAGAGGGAGTGTCAGACACATTGTAAGAAGAGCATGTTGGATAAGAGAGATGTTTTGGCAGTGGCAGCTTTGGAAGACACAATCTGCCACCAGCAGTAATAAATCAATATTGTGTGTTTAGCCTCAGTTAGCTTGTGGAGGAAGGGTGAGATGTTAAGCTTCCCCATTCTCTAGCTATTTTCAACAATTATTACCATTTCACAAATATGATTTCTCCATGCACTTGGCAATATGCTATGAAGTGTTACAAGAATATTTGTTTAAACTAAGATACAAACTCTGCCTTCAAAGACCTAATAATTGCCAAGATCTTGATTTCCATAGTGCTTTATATTTTAGAGATTTATTCATATTGACTATCTTACTTGATTCCTGAAAGGCTGCTGTGATTGATTGTCTATTTTGTCTCTGAGTAAACTGAAATTTGGAAGAGTTCGGTAACTTACTCAGAGCTATATAAGTAACACACAATAGAAACAAGACTTACATTATGAAGAAAACTTGCTAGGAGTTCTGTATTGCCTAATGAAGCCCTTTTCTATTTTAATTCTCTCCTGCTAAACTTTAGAGGTATGATTTAATTTAAAAACAAAGACATTTTATTAAGAAAAATACTAGTTCAAGTACAACTATTCTAATCTTGTGTTTGATACTCCTCACCCCACCCTCCACTCCCCACATTAAAGAAATAAAACTAATCAGGATAATTAAGGGTAGAAACTGCCAAAGCAGGGCGGGGCAAAAAGGAGAGCACATCGGATAACTCAGCACCAGAGCTAGGGGTTTCTCGGTCCTCGGGTGGAACTGATTAACTAAAAGTCAAAAGGAATAGATGTTTAACATCCCTTAGTGCTTCATAGATACATCCCAAATGAGTGAAATGTGCATTTAACTGGTATACACTTTAGGAATGTTTGAAGGCTTCAAACATAGGCAAAAAAAAAAAAAAATAAATATATGGCAATGCAAATGAAAAGATATCTAATATTTATCTAGAGTTTGTATTTATTTTCTAGAACTTCCATAACAAAACACAATAGACTTGGTGGCTTAAATGACAGAAATTTAGTTTCTCACAGCTCTGGAAGCAAGAAGTCCAAAACCAAGGTGTTAGCAGGGTTGGTTCCTTCAGAAGCCTCACCCTGACTTGCAGATGACGGTCTTCTGCCTGTGTCTCCATGGCGTTCCTCTGTGTGTATCCTCCTCACACACCATTATTTTTGTAAGAACACTGGTCATATCAGAATCCACCCTAGTGACCTCACCTTGACTGACTATATCTACAATGTCCCTATTGCCAACTAGGTGCACATTTTGAGATTCTGTGATGAGGATTTTAAGATATGGATTTTGGAGGGACACAATTCAACCTATAATACAGTTCCATCAATTCTATTTTATACAAACAAATAGAGAAGCCTTGCTAATAACATTTAAGACAGAAGGTCATTCAGCTTTGTGCTGATCAGGATGACATAATGTTCCACCATAAAGAGCAGAGGAGCTAGCAAAACAGAAAGCAAAAGTGGGTTGGTCCCTGCTAATCCATCCTTGGGTGACTTGAGTCATGGCAAAGGCAAATCAGAGTGTTCATTGCTGGGGAAAGAGCCATCACAGAAGCATTTTTTCCATTACATTTGGCTCCTCTGTCCACCACAATCTGCGTACTTAGGTTGTCCCTATAACACCTTCTGTATCAGTGTCTCTATTGATGAGGTCAGTACGCAGAAGGACAGTATCTACTGGGAAAGCTATTTTATTTTATACTAGTCTTGCTGCCAACTGTACAGTCAAAAACCAAGGATTTATAAATAAATCAAGGCGAACCTTCAGATACCTCGCCAAATGAATTCAAAAGATATTCTGAAAGCATTGAGAGAAAGAAAAATAAATTCTGATTCGAGATTAATCTCAAGAGTGTGGACTTAATTCAGATTTGACTTTTAAAATGTTAGAATATGACTTCAAAATTGATCTACGTGTTATCTGTTTTAAGTGTATTTATCACATTATTGTTTGAGTCTCCTAAGAAAAATACAGAAGGAAAATAATTATACCACTCCACCATTTCTTTAGCTTGTACAAAGGGATTCAAATGGAGAAGTGCCTAACAGCACTTGGCAAATCTCATTCTTAAATGTTTTATTATAAAACATTTAAATGTGTATAATATTTTAATATTATATGTTTATATATCATAAACATTTAAATGTTTATATATTATATATTTATATATTATACACACATTTAAATGTTTTATAATAAAACATTTAAAACATGTGAAAAAGAGGTCAAGACAATGAATTTTCAGAGATACTTACCACAAGATTCATAATTTTCCCGAATTTGCCACATTTACTTTATCTATTGTTTGTGCATGAGACCTCTTTCTTTTCTCCCTCTCTACTCTCTCTCCCTCTTCCTCTCTCATGTCTCTCTCTGTCTTCCCTACATAATTTTAATTCATGTCCCGGTCATCATTTCACTCCTGCATACTTCTGAACACATCGCTAACAGTTATAAACATTTTCTTACAATCCTCAGTGATGCTATTAAGCCTAACAAAATACTGTAATTCCTCCATAGCATCTAACACATATTCACATTTCTCAGATTGTCTACAAATGTGTTATAGTTTGTTTTGTTTGAATCAGGATCAGAATAAGGTTCTCACGTAATAGCCACTTGCTACATTCATTAGCACATTTTTAAAAAATGTAATTAAAGACGTTAAACTCTGAGCTTATAAGGTTTAGATGAGACTTTCTCCTTATTTTCTTTAGAGAAATGCCCCACCCAGAACCGTTTTGACTTTGTTCCCACATACTTGACCCAGACAAGCTAATCCTGAGTCAGGCCCTACGTTACCCAATCTGAGAAAATCTCAAACACCTAAGAGAGAGAGGACAGGGACAAATCACCATAGGACTAGAAAGGATAAGAATATTCTCAGGCAGGACTTAGGAAAAGATATTTTACTTCTTTGGGGGATAATGTGAACTTTTAAAAAGCAAGTGGACAAAGAAGAGATATTGAAAACTGTACCCCTATTATACCACCAAAGGCTTTTTTTTTTCTGGATGCTAAATTCAGTTTGAAACATTCAGCTGTTATGGTCAATCCATTGTAATGAATGAGTGCATTGTGCTTATTGTATTAAAATGCATAGATATTTGTATTGAATGCAGAATGAAAAAAATTCTCCTTTCAAAGGAGTGAATCTGCCTGGGAATGAAAACTAGTACAATTTTAATAACAAAACACATATATATTTTGGTAGGCAGAATACTAAGATAGTCCCCAAGATTTCCACTCCCTGTTATGCACATCTTGTATAATCTCCTCCACTTAAGGGTAAGTGGAACCCATGCATATAATGGGAGAATTGCTCTTGACTAGGTTAATTATATGGCAAATGGTGATGGGACATTTCTATGGTTATGTTATGAAGAGGGTTGGAGGTCAGATGCAGTCTTGATGGCCTGGAGGAAGCAAACATCCATGCTGCCCTTATGGGGAACCCATGGAGAGCAATTGCTGCAGCTTCTAATTGCTGGGAGCAGTACCTGGCTAACAGCCAGCAAGAAAATGGGCAACTCATGACTATACCCACATGGAACAGAATTCTGCCAATAAACTGAATAAACTTTGAAAAAGACCCTGAGTTCCAATGTGGCCAACCTCTCAATTGCACCCATGTGAGACCTTAAGGCAAAGATCCAGCTTGCCTGGACTTCTGCCCCATGAAAACTGTGAGATAATTAATACACACTCTCTTAAGAAACTAAACTTGTGGTGATTTGATGTGCAGCAGTAGAACGTTAATATACTCTATGCCCATGTATGTATTATATTTGTATGTTTATACATTTATACATAGAAATAACCGATGTCAGAAAGCTTAGGGTCAAGAGACAATTCGAATAGAATTGTAACAATAGTGTTAGGAACAACTGTTTAAAAGATTAAAGGAAGAAGAGTGAAGTACACCTTTGGGTGCCTAAACCATAGTCCTTGCTCCTTCTTTATTGCTAACAATGCCCTGATTTTCTTCAACATGTATGTAGGTTTGTCCTTCCGGGAAGGAGGTGACAGCCTCAGAAGGTAGACACTATCTCGTCTGAGCCATCTATGGCCCCACTGCCCTAGGTGTGGGAATGGGATGAAGCTCTGAACAGTGAGACATTAGACATCAGTGAGACATCCGTGAAAAGTTCTCCTCATTGTTAAAAAGTCACACACAGGGGGAAGCATTATTTTTCATTCCTCCAGATTACCTGGATGTGGTGGCTGTAATTACATCTGTTATCTTGGGTGAATAAAGAAAATCAGCAAAAGAAAACAATCCAAAGTGCTGAACATGGCAGAATACAAAAACAGAAAATATGAAGCTGTGACCTTGATGATGTCATCGAACCCCTTCATAAAAAAAACATGAAGTCACCCTACCAGAAGACCTTTTGTTGTTTGAGTTAATAAATAATAAATTAAGCTATTTTAGTTGTATTTTCTGTTATTTGCTGCCAAAGGCATTCTAATTTAGGCTTTTAGGCAGATTTGTTCACATTGTGTGTGAAGAAAGAGCACATGCTTGGTTAGTGCTTATTATCAAGGGATCAAAAGAAATTGTCAAAACTCTTCTTCTCTCTTGACATATTTTAGACTCATCCTAAGCAATATAAAACTGGTATTTGACTAGAGTTAAGGGACTCTAACATTTAACCCATACTGTAGGCAAGTGTATGCCTGATGCTCTCATACACATTTTCTTTCTTATTCCCAACAATAGTCTTTCAGTGGACATACGTCAATTTCCACAGGGTCAAGTGGAATCTATGATTCATCATGAAAATCTGACTGTCTCTGACAGACAGTGCTTACCCAGCAGCCTTCTCAAATGGTGGCAGTAGTTTCTCCCTTGGCCTCCTAGCAAATAAATAAATAAATACTGAATGTGAAGTAGTTGTCTGTTTAACTTCATTGATGCTTCTAAACCATTCTATTTACTTAAAACCTTATGAGATGATATCACCCATTATTCTTACTTATGTTTCTGACCAACTCCCAGATTTCTTCAGAATTGAAATTTTCACTTCTCATGGCTCTCTGTTAGACCAAACTACCCCAGTCTTAATCACTGGCCATTTCAGTAGGCACATAAGTAATTCTTTCAATATTCCAGCTCTTGGTCTTGAACTCTTCTCTTTCAATTTGTCCTCCACTTTATCTCAATGATTTAGTGACTTTCTCTTGTGAATCTCCCTCAGACCTTGTTATCATCAATACCCACAATCTCCCAACAACCTCAATTCCATGAATCCCTCTTTGAGCTCTACTTCTTACCAACTCTCTTCCTTTAGCATTCCAATTCCCATCATCTTGCTATCCCATTGAGACTTTCAATCCATTGATCTCATCAACTTTCACTCTCTCTCACCTCCATAATCACCTCTCTTCTCTCTGCCTCCCTTACCTGGATTTGTTTGCCCAGGTAAGGGAGGTAGAAAAAGTCCTTCAATGTGGATTTGTTAGACAAAACTCACACAGGAGTTAAGAAGAAATCACTCAGGCATATAGTAAGGGTATTGGAGTCCTTGGCAAGACTTTTCCTTTTATGAAAAGCAGCCCCAAATCATTTCCTAGCAAAGAACAGCCTGTAGAGCTGAGCTGCTGACATAGACAAGGAAGCAGGGAGCTTCCACCCGTGAATGCTGGCAGGAAATAAGGACTATACACTTTCAAGATGGTGTCACCATCTTCCCTTTTCCTTGTCAGCCATGTGTTCAGTAAGAAGCAAACAAGATGGCACCTGATCAATTGGAAAGCCCATTAGGGTGGGGCAAACAGCCTTTCCCTTGCACTATGTAAAAGTCATACCTGATGGAACCAATCTGTGAACCGTATGTAAACCAGACACCACCTCCTCAAACTTGACTACAGTATTGGGTGCATGTGCCCCCCACTCATCTTTTCCACTGGGAGACCACTTTATACAAAAAGCTGTTTCTCTTCTACCTATTAAACCTCCACTCCTAAACTCCTTGAGTGTGACTGTCCTCTCAATTTTGCTGGCATGCATGACAAACCCTAAGGTATATATCTCAGACAACATAGCTACTTCAAAACCAAAGACATAGATAAAAGCAATCATCTCTGCCTTCTGCACCTGTATAACAAAAGAACATAGTAAAAGGAAAGCCCCACCACACTGTCTGGTACCATTTTGAATTTATCACCAAAAACCCCAAGTGTGCTGTTAATAATACCAAGTAAAATATAATCTGATACTATAATGCTATAGTATTATGTTATAAATAAGTTCATTTAACCTCTCACTATGGTAATAGTTGACTTTTTCAGACATTTTCTTGCTCCTTAAACCACTGACATTTTCTTTCTCATCTTCATGCAAAACTGATAACTTTGCTTTCTACCACACTAAGAAAATTAAGCAGTAATTAATGTATTTCAAGTAAAAGTGGACTAGACAATTCCTTTGTTAAGAACCAACCATGAAATCTGAAAAAATATTTATGAAAGCTTTTTGAAAGCAAAGGTGGTGAATAATTATGGCATATGATCCAGGAAAAGAAGAATCCCCAGAAAACTGAGCCTGGCATGTATCCTAAGGACACCTTTCAATACAGGAAGAGACATATGAGAGACTGAGGAGATAAAAATCATTTCAATAGCTTTGATTGTCAAGTGACACAAGTATTGGAGTCTATGTCTAGACAAGAAGGAGCAACCCCAGTAACCTGCACATAATTAAGAGTTTGAACAACAAACACCAGCCATTCCATAATAATAAACCAAATCCAGAACTAGATTAGATTATTCAGCTTGCTAGTGCCCGTACTTACTTCTAGAAACAAGTATATATCCTCCCTGAAGATTTTATACTTATTTTACATATTTAATTACATGCAATGTATGTAACATATATTATATATTATGAAGATATCATCTGCAAAATTGTTAAAATATTTCTACATATAATATCCAGCATTTAATCAAAAGACCATGAACAAAAGGAGATAATATCACATAAATTTAAAAAGAAAAATAAGCAGAAAATAAAATAGATACACAAAGAACCCACAAAAAATAGTTAGCAGGTGTAAGACATTAAATAACTATGCTTAATATGTTTAAGAAAATAAAATCGAAGATTGAGAATTTCAACAGAACACTAAAAACTGTAAAATGAAATAAGAAAATTTTAGACCTGAAAAATAAAATGTTCAAAATTAAAAATTCATGGGATAAATTCAGCGGCATATGAAACAGAACTGGAAAGAATATTATTGAACTAGAAAGAAGAAAAAAAATATTCTGAACAAAACAGATAGAAAATATATGTAGGAAAAAATAAACAATAGAGGAGAAAGAGACCAAGGATATTTAACATACATGTAATTTGCTTTCCCAGAAGGAAAACGCTGATGGGTAGAGCAGTCAGAATATACACAACAGGTGTCAATCATAGATTGCTGATCACAGATCACCATAACAGACACAATAATAATGAAAAACTTTACAACCAGAATACTGTGTGCCAGAAGTCCCAGCTACTCTGGAGGCTGATGGGGGAGGATCCTTTGAGTCTAGGAGTTCAAGATGAGACTGGGCAACATAGTGAGACACTGCCTCACTTAAAATAAATTCATTCTTCAAAAAGCTTTTTTAAGGCCGGGCGCGGTGGCTCATGCCTGTAATCCCAGCACTTTGGGAGGCCGAGGCGGGTGGATCACGAGGTCAAGAGATCGAGACCATCCTGGTCAACATGGTGAAACCCCGTCTCTACTAAAAATACAAAAATTAGCTGGGCATGGTGGTGCGTGCCTGTAATCCCAGCTACTCAGGAGGCTGAGGCAGGAGAATTGCCTGAACCCGGGAGGCGGAGGTTGCAGTGAGCCGAGATCGTGCCATTGCACTCCAGCCTGGGTAACAAGAGCGAAACTCCATCTCAAAAAAAAAAAAAAAAAAAAAAAAAACCTTTTTAAGTTTAAGATATTGCAAGAATTGCCTAAAACATGGCACAGAAACATGAATTAAGCATATTATTATGAGAAAATGGTGCCAACAGACTTGCTCAACACAGGGTTGTCACGAAACCTTCAATTTGCACAAGATAAAATATCTGAAAAATACAATAAAGTAAAACACAATAAAATGAGATATACCTGTATATAAACATAAGCTCATCCTGATTTAGCTGATTCTAGCCCAGCATCAAAGGGTTGACTCTAGTCTTTCCAATTACCTTACTTGTAACTTTCTACTCTAGCAGTAGAAAAACTAGTGTCATCATCTTACATATTCTTTTTAGTTATACAAAAACTTTATAAAAATTCCTATGAATTGGTCCATGAAACAAATTAATATTATATTTACTAAATTATATTTTAACAACAATTATATATATTTGTTGGGTACAACATAATGTTTTGAAATATATATACATCGAGGAATGGTTCAGTAGAGCTAATTAACATGCATCACCTCTTTTATTTATCATATTTTGAGGTGAGAACACTTAATATATCTTTGAAAGGTTTTTAAGAATACAGTACATTGTTCTAATCTATAGCCACCATGTCATACAATAGATATCTTGAACTTATTTCTCCTATCTAACTGAAATTTTGTATCCTTTGTCCAACTCCCCTCTCACCCCCAACCCTTGATAACTACCACTCTACTTTATACTTTTATGAGTCTGACTTTTATAGATTCCAAATATGCATGATATTATGCAGTATTTATATCTCCTATGCTTAGCCTAATTCACTTAACATAATGCCTTGCAGGTCCGTCCATGTTGTGGCTTGGATGTTTAAGGCTGAATTGTACTGTTCCATTATGTGTATAAATCACATTTTTGTTATCCATTTATCTATTGATGAACACTTAGGTTTATTTTATTTCTCAGCTATCATGAATAATGCTAAAAGGGACATGGGAATGCAGACATCTTTTTGGCATGCTGATTTTACATTCTTTGGATATATACAAATAGTTAGACTGCTAGATCATATTGTTAATTATTTGAGAACTGACTATACTGTTTTCTACAATGGCTGTACTTGCTAACATTCCCATCAGTAGTATACAAGGATCTCTTTTCTCTGCAACCTCACCAACACTTATCTTTCATCTCTTTGATAATAGTCATTCTAATAGTTGTGAGGGAATATCTCATCATGACAATAATTTACAACCCCTAACAATTAGTCACACTGAGTATTTTTCATATACTTATTGGGCATTCATATATCTTCTTTTAAGAAATGTCTCTTCAGGTGTTTTGCCAGTTTTTAATCATGTTTTTTTCTTACTCTTGAGCTGTTGGAATTATTTATATATTTGGTATTAACTCCTTTCAGATGTATTGTCTGTAAATGCTATTTTTCCCCCATTCCATAGGTTGTCTCTTTACTTTGTCAATTGTTTCCTTTGCTGTGCAGAAGCTTTTTAAGTTGATGTAATTCCATTTGTCTATCTTGGCTTTATTGCCTGTGTTTTGGGGGTCATAGTCAAAAATTCACTGCCCAGATTAATCTCAGAGGGATTTTTCCCTATGTTTTCTTCAAGTAGTTTCATCATTTCATGTCTCACGTTCAAGTCTTTAATACATTTTGAATTAATTTTTATGTATGGTCTGTGAGATCAGGGTCTAATTTCATTCTTGTGCATGTGGATATCCAGTTTTCTCAGCACTATTTAGTGAAGAGGCTGTGATTTTCCCATTGTGTGTCTTTGACATCTTTGTAAAGAATCAATTTGCTATAAATGCATGGACTTATTTCTGGGCTCTTTATTCTGTTTTATTGGTCTATGTGTCTGTTTTTATGCCAGTACCAAGGTATTTTGATTACTACAGTTTTGAAGCGTATTTTGAAGTCAAGTATTGTGATACTTCCAGCTTCATTTTTTTGTTCAATACTTCATTGGCTATTCAGGGTCTTTTTTAGTGCCATATACATTTTAGTATTGGTTTTTCCATTTCTGTGAAAAATGGCATTGAAATTGTGATAGAAATTATATTGATTTGATAGATGGCTGTGGGTAATATGGACATTTTAAAAACGTTAATTCTGCCAGTTCATGAACTAGGGATTTCTTTCCATTTTATCTGTGTGTGTCATCAGTTTCTTTCATCAATGTCTTAGTTTTCAGTGTATAGATTATCACCTTCTTGGTTAAATTTATTATTTGTAGCTATTATAAATGAGATTGTTTTCCTGATTTCTTCTTCATATAGTTTGTTGTTCATGTACATAAATGCTACAGATTTCTGTATGTTGATTTTTGAATCCTACAACTTTCTGAATTCATTAGTTCTAACAGTTTTTTGGTGGAGACTTTAGAGTTATCTCTATATAAAAACATATGAGGCCAGGTGCAGTGGCTCATGCCTGTAATCCCAGAACTTTGGGAGGCCAAGGTGGGCGGATCACAAAGTCAGGAGTTTGAGACCAGCCTGACCAACATGGTGAAACCTCGTCTCTACTAAAAATACAAAAATTCACTGGGCATGGTTGCACACACCTGTAATCCCAGCTACTCAGGAGGCTGAGGCAGGAGAATTGCCATAACCTGGGAGGCAGTGGTTGCAGTGAGCCAAGATCATGCCACTGCACTCCAACCTGGGCGACAGAGTGAGACTTTTTCTCAAAAAAAAAAAAAAATGATTTGCAAACAGAAACAATTTACCTTCTTCCTTTCCTATTTGATTGCCTCTTATTCCTTTCTTTTACCTAACTGTTCTGGCTAGAACTTCCAGTCCTGTCTTGAATAGAGGTAGTAAGAGCCAATATTCTTGTCTTACTCCTGACCTTAGAGAAATAGTTTTCAACTTTTTACTGTTGAATATTAGATTATCCATTACATTGTGTTGAGGTGTAATTCTTCTATACCTAGTATGTTGAGAGTTTGTATCATGAAAGGATACTAAATCTTATCATCTATTTCTGCACCTATTGTGATGAATATGTAGTTTTTTTCCTTCATTCTGTTAATGTGACACATCACATTTATTCATTTGCATATATTGAACCATCCTTGTAACCCTAGGATGAACTCCACCTGGTTATAGTAAATGATCCTTTTTACATGCTGTTCAATTTGGTTTGCTAATACTGTCTTGACCATTTTCACATCTATGATCATCAGGGATATTTGCATGTAATTTTTTTTCTTATAGTATTCTTGCTCAGCTTGGGTATCAGGGTAATGTGGCCTTGTAAAATGAATTTAGAAGTATTTTCTCCTTTTCGATTTTTTGAAAAGTGTTTGAGAAGAACTGGTATTATGCTTTAAATATTTGGTAGAATTCATCAGTGAAATTAACAGGTCCTGAACTTTTCATTGGTGGAAGATTTTTTATTACAAATTCATTCTCCTTACTTATTCTTGATCTGTTTAGATTTTCTATTTCCTGCTATTCAGTCTTGGCAGGTTGTATGTGTCTAGAAATTTATCTGCTTCTTCTGCATTATTTAATTTGTTGGTATATAATTGTTCATAGTAATTTTTATGACACTTTGTATATCTGTGACATCAGTTGTAATGTCTCCTCTTTTATTTCTGATTTTGAGTCATCTCTATTTCTTGATATAGATAATGTTTGTTGGTTATCATTAACTTTTTAGTTTTAGTTTTTTTATTATACTTTAAGTTCTGGGGTACATGGGCAGAACGTGCAGGTTTGTTACACAGATATACATGTGCCATGGTGGTTTGCTGCACCCATCAACCCATCATCTACATTAAGTATTTCTCCTAACGCTATCTCTCCCCCTCCCCCTAACAGGCCCTGGTGTGTGATTCCCCGTGTTCACGTGTTCTCACTATTAACTCTCACTATAAGTGAGAACTTGCAGCATTTGGTTTTCTGTTCTGAATAGTCCTACAATTATTAATGAAGTTGAATTTATAATCACCAACCCTCCCTTAAAGAGAACTTCAAGACTAGATGGGTGCACCTATATTCTACCAAACATTTTGGGGGGAAAATGAAATATTACAGAAATTACTCTGGAGAATGTAAAAAAGAAAACACTTTAAAACTCATTATAGACAACTACTGTAATCTTCATACCAAATGATGAGAACATTAAAAGAAAGGAAAATCACAGGCCAAAACTACTTCTCAATATTGATGCAAAATTTCTTTAAATAATGGCAAATCTAATATAGCAATATGGAAAAATGATAATACAGTCACAACTAAGTGGAGTTCATCCCACAAATGCAAAGTTAATTTAACCTTTCAGAGCACATCAAAGTAACTCACAATATGGACACACTAAAAGAGAAAAATCATTTGATAATTTCAAAATGAAAGAAAATTTCTTTAATAAAATTCAACATCCATTTAAGATTAAAACTCTCAACAAATTATGACTAGATGAGAACTTCCTTAATCTATTAAAGTAAAACCTACAGCAAGCATCATAAGTACTGGTGAAAAGTTTAAAACTTTCCCTGATGTCTGGCATAAAAGTAGCCTGTCTATTATCATCACCTATATTTAATATTTTGCTGGAGAATCTAACCAGTACAATAAGATAGGGAAAGGTTAGAAGGAATGATCATTGGCTAGACATAAAACTGTTATTTATCACAGTATAAGTTTGTGTGTGAAAAAAATCTAAAATACTCTACATTTAAATTACTGGGATTCTGAATTGGGTTTGGTAAAGAAATATATACACTTTAATATAACAAAAATAGACTATTTGAAAATGAACATTGTAAACCATATTAGTGATAATAACATTAAAAAATGAGATACCTAAGAATAAATCTAATGAAAGACGTGTAAGATACTTATACAGAAAAATATGAAACATTTTGAGAGAAATTAAAGAAAACCTAATTAATGAAGGGATATATAATTTTCATACTTTGAAAGACACTATCTATAAAGATGCCAATTGTTCCCCAAATTGACCAATATAGTCAATTTAATACCCACTAAAATCTTATGTTCTTGAAGTTAAAGAGCTGCTGTCAAAATTTATAACTAAATGCAAAAGGCTAGGTATAGCCAAGACATTTAAAGAAGAACAAGAGGCTACAGTAGGAGGACTTAACCTACTACAATCTTAAACTGATTATAGTGCAACATTAATCAAAATGTGGTAATAATGAAAAAAGAAATACATAAACCAGTAAATGGAATATAGACCAAGAAACCTATAAAGTTATGTATAGATACTTATTTTGTAACTAATCTGACACTTCAAAGATGTGGGAAAGAAATGGTCTTTTTAGTAAACATTATGGAGAAAATTGGGTTTCCTTATGAAAAAAAAAAAAAACATTACTTTTGAGCCTATCTCATGTCAATTCCAAGTCAACTTTAGCTCTAAATATGAAAAACCCATCAATACTGATTTCAGAAGATAACAAACATCTTTTTAATAAAGGTCATGAAATATTTTTTATAGTATACAGGAAACGTCAAGTAGACAGGCAAAAACTGGTGAACAGAACTATATTAAAGTTAAGAACCTCAGCTCCTCAAAAGTGTCATTAATAGATTTAAAGAGCAAATGACAGAATGTGAATGCAACATATACCACTAACCAAGCACTCATATCCAGAATATATAAAGAACATCTTTTGATAGAAAGTAGGTAGACAGACTAATTGATAAATGAGCAAGAAACTTGAATAGATTCTTTATAGAAGAACATATTCAAATGGCCAATAAGCACATGAAAATATGCTCAACTTCTTTTGTAGAGAAATATAAAATAAAATCCATACTCATTAGAAAGCTTGAAATTTAAAACACAACAATTACAAGTGTTAAAGAAAATTTTGGATAGTCAGAGCACTCATACACTGCCAATGAAAGTGCAAATGATACAAAAAACGATAATGATTGTCTTATTTATTTATTTATTTTTTTGAGATGATATCTTGCTCTGTCACCATACTTGAATACAGTGGTGCTATCTCAGCTCACTGCAACCTCTGCTTGCTGGGTTCAAGCAATTCTCCTTCCTCAGCCTGTCAAGCAACTGGAACTACAGGCGTCTGCCACAACATCCAGCTAAACTTTTGCATTTTTAGTAGAGATGGGGTTTCACCATGTTGGCCAGGATGGTCTCAATCTCTTCACCTTGTGACCTGCCTGCCTCAGCCTCCCAAAGTGCTGGGACTACAGTAATTGTCTTTATCTCTTGAAATTGAATATGTGGATACCCACTGACCCAGAAATTCCACCCCTAAGTATGTGTTTAACAAAAATGCCTCCTTCCATGCTTGTACAGTAAAATGCATAACAGGCTAAAATCTCAAAACTAGAAACAACCCAAATGCCCATTAAGTATAGAATGAAAAATTAAATTGTACCGTGTTACAATGGAATATTCCACAGAAATAGAGTTATATACCACAATACTACAGTTATATACCACAATACTACAGTTATATACCACAAAGTAAACTAATTTTGTAAAATAATGGTTGACAGAATTGAAAACCATTATACATTGAATCATTATATTTATTTAAAGTTCAAAATGAAACTGTGGTGTAACAATTCAGTGACTTTGACGGAGGGCAAACTGCATGGAAATTGTGAAGGAACATATGACGGGTTCCAGGAGTGCCTAAAATATTCTATTGTTTGACGAAGATGAGGGCTGCACTGTCTTCTTATGATGACAACTCATTGAGCTGTACATGGATATGTGCTTTACTTTTCTGTAGGTTATTCTTAGCAATAAAAAAGTTGAAAACAATTCTCAGGCAGAGCACAGTGGCTCACACCTATAATCCCAGCACTTCGGGAAGCCGAGGCAGGTGGGTCACGAGGTCAGGAGATCAAGACCATCTGGGCTAACACAGTGAAACCCTTTCTCCATTAAAAATACAAAAAAAAAATAGCAGGCTCATGGTGGAATGAGCCTGTGATCCCAGCTACTCAGGAGGCTGAGGTAGGAGAATCACTTGAACTCAGAGGGCAGAAGTTGCAGTGAGTCGAGATCACATCACTGCACTTTAGCCTGGGCAACAGAGCAAGACTCTGTCTCAAAAAAAAAAAAAAAAGAGAGAGAGAGAGAGATAAGAAAGAAAGAAAAAGAAAGAAAGAAAGAAAGAAAGAAAGAAAGAAAGAAAGAAAGAAAGAAAGAAAGAAAGAAAGGAAGGAAGGAAGGAAGGAAGGAAGGAAGGAAGGAAGGAAGGAAGGAAGGAAGGAAGGAAGGAAGGAAGGAAGAAAATGAAACAATTCTTAAATTTAAATCTCCAGCCCACATCTGTCTTGGGAACTCCAGGTCTATCAACCTAACTACCTATTCAACATCTTCACTTAGATTTTTGACATCTTAAATTCACCGTTTCCAAAACTGAACTTCTGATTTTACCTCCCATACAACCCTTCTGACTTTTTCCTATCTCATTGGCAACTCCATCATTGTGGTTACTCAGAACAAAAATCTTAGAGTCATCTTGGATTTCTTTCTTTCTCTGAAACTCCACATTTAATTATCAGGAAGTCCTACTAGGCTCGCTTTTTTAAAAGTTATCTATAGCCTAAGTAGTTCTCCCTCTCTCCACGTCTGCCATCCTGTTCCAAGCTGCCATGGTCTCCCACCTGGATTCAGCAGGGCACTCCTAAAGCTCTTCCTGCCTCTACTTTACCTTCCACGAACTACTAAAAAATGGCATCCAGGGTGAGATGCTTAACTATTTGTCTGATTATGTCACAGATCTGTTTATAACTTTTCAATAGCTTCTAATATTACTCAGAATAAAAACCAGTCTTAGGTCCTAATAAGCCACGTCCTGTTGTTTTTCTGACCCTGGATCTCTGATTCTCTACCTCACCTACAATGGTCCGTTGCTGTTGCCACACATGCCTTGCACTTCAACACTGCAGGACCACTCACGTTGCTGTTTTCTCTGTCAGAAACAGCAATTTCCAGATATCTGGGCTTATTTCCCTTACTAACTCCAGTCTCTGCCCATATTTAATCTTTTCAGTTACGCTCACTCTAAGCCTTCTACCTCAAATCCCAACCTTCTTTCCACCTCACATTCCTGACTCCCTTAGTTGTATTTATTTGTATGGCATTTATATTTAAGATAGTAAAGAATCACATTTATTGTGCTTGTTATGTATTGTCTGACTCCCTCGCTAGAATGTAAGGTCACAGGGAAGTGATCTCTGTTTTGTTTGCTGACACATTCCAAGTGATTGACACATAGTAGGTGCTCAATAAATACATATTAGATAAATGAATAAATGTGGGGCCTCACAGCTCTTTTACACATTTTGTACATAAATGAGAAAAGCCACTGGAAAATTATGAGCAAGTGAATATTTTTCTTCAAAGCAAAAACTGAGAAAAACAAAATTGATATTGATTTTTAAGAAAGATTGCAATGAACCAGGTATGACCATGTTAGAGAAATAAAAATTTTCACTAGGCTGAGCATGGAGAAAGAAACTTTTCATTTTCCTCAAAATAATATTGCTCCAGACTCTATCAGGGGGAAGAGATAGGGAATATTAAGTTGAAATTTTGAGGGGAGGAAAAAGAGAATAAAAGCAGGAGAGTACCACACAATCATGGGACATTAAACAAGAGGGAACAGAGAAATTAGATGGCTAGGGCAGAGAAATGCCCATCATCCTTCACTTTATGAAAGCCTCTAATCCAAAGGTAACGTGCTAGCCCTCCCTGTGATGTTCTTACTGATTATGCCAACATGATGCATGGTTAGCACATGTGTAAACATCATTTCTCTTAATCACAGAATGTAAGATTTCATCTAAAGATCTCTAAATCTAAATTATTTCCCCAGAAATATTCACACACACATAAAGAAAACTATTTCCTAAAAAATATTTCCTCCCTCACACTAGATATTTGGAAATAAATGACAGGAAACAAACAAGCATTCTACAGCATCAGAATTCTCCTGTCTCAAGCAGGCTGAGGGCATCTCATAAACTGGACTTGTTTGGGGGCATTCATTTACCAAATTATGAGAATTATTCTCTGACTGATTTTCTTAAAATCCTTACATCAGCTGACTGTCATCCAAAATCTACTATAATCAGAAATAGAGTGGCATAGGCAGTACTATTACTGAGGAAAATCAATGAATAAAGATATACAAAGTATATGAAATCCTCTAATTCCTCCATATTTCTTGGAAAGAAAAGAGTCTTCTGCTTGAGAAGAAAAGTAAGATGATTCCACTAGGGCACTTAAAGAACAGACTCAGATCCATTCATTCAGTCCTTCCATAACACTATCTATTTTAACTGAACCCCTGCTGTGTGCCAGAGACAAAGATAAAAAGATTATCAACAAATCAGTGAATTAACAATTTATTTATTAGAGAAAAAGCTTGCCAATACTTTGAATGAAGTGTGGTAAATATTATGTTAAAAGATAAATAAGAAATAATTTATAGACCATGGGATTAAAGAAGAGGGAAAATAATAGAGTTCACATTAGAGGAGAGATCGGGTCAAACTGTCACAAATCCAAAGGAGTTTTTAGATAATGGAAAGGTGGGGAAACACAGTCACAAGAGAGGAAAGAGCAAAGGTGCCCATGCTGACAGGATCACTTCCTACTGTCTTTAAAAGCCAGCAGTCTGCACTTGAAATTGTCTGGAGTGAGCCTTGCTTATGGGAGAGAATGACAGATAAAGTTAGAAAGACATGAGCCTGATTATGAAATGCCTTGTTTGCCAAGCTCAGCAATTT
The DNA here is from genome assembly GCF_048565385.1 of Saimiri boliviensis. Lineage (NCBI taxonomy): Eukaryota > Metazoa > Chordata > Mammalia > Primates > Cebidae > Saimiri > Saimiri boliviensis. Next base: position 12,968,444 of record NC_133463.1, read on the forward strand.
AGACTTTCCTGAAGGCTATGGAAGCCCACTGACAGAATTTAATTATGGGGATGCTGTGATTTGATTTGCAATTAATATCTCTAGGAAAGATGAACTGCAGAGGAAAAATCTCTAAAAGCAGGGAGAACTTTCAGGAGGTTATTGCAGTAGTTATGGCAGGAAGAGATAAAGGAATAAACTAAAGTAGTAACAGGCAGAAATGGAGAGAAGATGTGCTACAAATAAAATACAGCAAGTAGATTCAACAGGATCCCATGTTCAATGAGGGTGGGAAGAGGATCAGAGGAGGAAGAGCCTTACACTGATTCCAGTTTTGTGGTTTAAGTGACTGGATGTAGTGGGATTGCTGATAAAGCAAGATAAAGAGTAAGCATAGCGAGCAAAGTATGGAGTCAGTGATATGTTGATTTTGAGATGTTTGTAGAACAAGCACATGGGAGCAATCAGCCAGGAGCTGTGCATATGATTATAAAGTTAAGAAAAATTGTACTAGCAGATAAAAGTTTGAGAGTCATCAGGTTTAGATAAGGTTATAGATGGTTAATACATAGAGTAAGAAAAGCAGAAATCTTCAGAAAATTGTACTCTGAAAAACACTAATATTTCAGGCTTGGATTAAGAAGGTAAACCATCAAAGGAGTCTGAATATGAGACACTAGAGTATAAGAGAAACATGGAAGTCAGGGCGGGAGACAGCACAAAGCAGGGAAGAATGTTTCACATGGTCAGATACTGAGAATGGCTAGGCATTACTTGACAATCATGACATTAATGATGACTTTGATTAGAGCACTTTCCATGGAGTGATACAAAAAAGATGAGGAGGGAGGGGGCCAATATGGCCAACTAAAAGCAGCTACAGTATGTGGCTTTCACAGAGAACAAAAGGGGTGAGTAAATTCAGCACCTTTAACTAAAACTTCCAGATACTTGCACTGGGACTGATCAAGAAAACAGCTCGACTCACAGAGAATAGACAAAAGCAGGGCAAGGCAATGGCCCACGTGGGAGCGACACAGAGCCAAGGGAACCTCCCCCCATGCAGGGAAGCAGTGAGTGAACATACAACCCCAGGAAACCAAGCTCCTCCCACAGTTCTTTGCAAATCACAGATCAGGAGATTCTCTCATGAGCTCAAACCACCAGGACCTTTGGTCTGACACAGAGCTGTGTGGAGTCTCAGCAGAGCAGCTGCTCAGGTGGACATTGAGACCCAGGAGCTTTACATGCTCTGGCTCTTGGATTCCCAGCAAAGTTGACTGCAACTCAGGCAAGGCAGGAGGTTCCTACACACCCCTAGGAAGGGGGCTGAATCCAAGGGGCTGAGCAGCATTGGTCTGCAGGTCCCATTTCCACAGCACCCACAGGATAGGACCCACTGGCTTGGAATTCCAAGTGCAATACCAACAGTGTTGCACCTACCTGGAATGGGATGCAGTTCCCAGGGGGAGGGACAGGCTGCCATCTTTGCTGTTTGCATTACTCAGCTGTTCCAGCGTGTGGACTTAGGAGAGTCAAGTGACTAGGAGCACAAAGGGATCCCCCAGCACAGCACAGCTGCTCTACCAAAACATGGCCAGACTGCTTCTTTAACTAAGACCTTGATCCATTCAGCCTCAGTGGGCAGGACCTCCCAACAAGGGCCTCCAGCCACCCCCACCTGTATTCTCTGGCCAACAGAGTTTTAATTTCTCCCTTAGACAAAGTTCCCAGAGGAAGGAGCAGGGGGCCATCTTCCCTGTTTGGGTGACTGAGCTATTCCAGCCTGCAGGCTTTGAAAGCCCAAGCTGACTGGGGAAGAAACAGTACCCCAGCATCACGCAGCCACTCTACCTAAAATGTGGCCAGACTGCTTCCTTAAGTGTGTCCCTGATCCATTCCTTCTCACTGTATAGGACTTCCCAGCCAGGGCCTCCAGCCACTCCCAGTGATGATCTTTGGCCAACAGGGATTTGAAAACTTCCTAGGAAAGAACTCCTGGAGGGAGGAGCAGGAGGATCAGACCACCATTTATGCTGTTTTGGCAACTTAGGCATTCCAGCCTTCAGACTTTGGAGAGGCCAAGCCAACTGGGAGTGGCAATGGTACCCCAGCACAGCATAGCTGCTCTACAAAAGTGTGGATAGGCTACTTCTTTAAGTGGGTCCTCAATCCTGTTCCTCCTGACTGGGTGAGATCTCCCAACAAGGAACTATAGCCACCACCTGCAGGTACATTCAGGCCAGCAAAAGGTCTGTGCCACCTTGGGATGGAGCTCCCAGAGGAAGGGGCAGGCCGCCATCTTTGCTGTTTCACAGCTGTCACTAGTGATATCTCAAGGTACTGGAAAATCCAAGGCGATTAAGGACTAGAGTGGACTCCTAGCAAACTGCAGGAGCCATATGGAAAAGTGGCCAGACTGTTAAAAGAAGTAAAAGGTAAAAAAAAAAAAAAAGCTCATACGAAGTTCAGCAACCTCAAAGACTGAAGGTAGATAACCTATAAAGATGAGAAAGAATCAGCACAAAAATGCTGAAAACTCAAAAAGCCAGAGAGCCCTTGTTCCTCCAAATGATAGCAACACCTCTCCAGCAAGGGTTTGGAACTGGGCTGAGGCTAAAATGGCTGTAATAACCAAAGTAGGCTTCAGAATGTAGATAAAAACAAACTTCACTGAGCTAAAGAAGTACAATGTAATCCAATGCAAGGAAGCTAAAAATCATGATAAAAAACTACAGGAGTTGCCAGACAAAGTAACCAGTATAAAGAAGAACATAACCAATAGAAGGCCAATATCCTTGATGAACACTGATGCAAAAATCCTCAACAAAAGCCTGGTAAACTGAATCCAGTAGCACCACAAAATGCTTACCCACCAAAATCAAGAAGGCTTCATCTCTGAGTTGCAAGGTTGGTTCAACATACACAAATCAATCGATGTGATTCATCACATAAAGAGAATTAAGGATGAAAAACACATGATTATCTCAATAGATGGGACAACGGCCTTGATAAAATTCAACACCCCTACATGTTTAAAACTCTCAATAAACTAGGTATTGAGGAAACATGCCTCAAAATAATAAGAGCCATATGTGACACACTCACAGCCAATATCATACTGAATGGGCAAAAGCTAGAAATTCCCCTTGAAAACCAACCCAACACGAGGATATTCTCTCTCACTACTCCTATTCAACATAGCATTGGAAGTTCTGGCCAGGACAATCAAGCAAGAGAAATAAATAAAGGGCATTTAAAACAGGAAGAGAGGAAGTCAAATTATTCCTATTTTTAGATAACATGAACCTGTATCTAGAAAACTCTATTGTCTTAGCCCTAAAGCTTCTTAAACTGATAAGCAACTTCAGAGGAGTCTCAGGATACAAAATCAATGTGCAGAAAATTGCTAGCACTCCTACATACCAACAACAGTCAAGCCAAAAACCACAAACAAACTCTCACAATTGCCACAAAAGGAATAAAATACCTATGAATATAGCTAACAGGGAATATAGCTAAAAGATCTCTAGAAGGAGAACTACAAGGCATGGCTCAAAGAAATCAGAGATGACACAAACAAACAGAAAAACATTCCATGCTCATGGATAGAAAGAATCAATATCATTAAAATGGCCATATGGCCCAAAGCAATATATGGATTCAATGATATTCCCATGACTACCACTCAATGATATTCCCAACAAACTACCATTGACATTCTTCCCAGAACTAGGGAAATCTATCTATTTTAAAATTTATGTGGAACCAAAAAAAAAAAAAACCCAAATAGCTAGGGCAGTCCTAAGCAAAAAGAAGAAAGCTGGAGGCATCACACTACCTGTGTTCAAACTATACTACAAAGATACAGTAAATAAAACAGCATAGGCTGGGCACAGTGGCTTTGACCTAGATCACCCGAGGTCAGGAGTTCAAGACCAACCTGGTCAACATGGCAAAACCCTGTCTCTACTAAAATTACAAAAATTAGCTGGGCATCGTGTTGCATGCCTGTAATTCCAGCTACTCAGGAGGTTGAGGCATGAGAATTCTTGAACCCAGGAGGCAGAGTTTGCAGGGACCTGAGATCATGCCACTGCACTCTAGTCTGGGCAATAGAGTGAGACTCCATCTAAAAACAAAAACAGCATCAACAAAAGAGCATGGTACCTGCACAAAATCAGACACATGGACCAAGGGAACAGAATAGAGAACTCAGAAATAACACTGCATGCCTACAACTATCTGATCTTCAACAAACCTGACAAAAACAAGCAATGGAGAAAGGATTCCCTATTCAATAAATGGTGCTGGGATAACTGGCTAGCCATAGGCAGAAAACTGAAACTGGACCTTTCCTTATATCATATATAAAAATTAACTCAAGATAGATCAATGACTTTAATGTAAAACCCCAAACAATAAAAACCCTGGAAGACAACCTAGGCAGTACCATTCGGACATAGGCACAGGCAAAGATTTCAAGATGAAGATGCCAAAAGCCAATTGCAACAAAAGCAAAAAATGACAAAAGGGATCTAATTAAATTAAAGAGCCTCTGCACAGCCAAAACAACAACAACAAAACTATGAACAGAGAAAAGACAACCCACAAAACGGGAGAAAATTTTTGCAAACTGTATATCTGATGAAGATATACAGATATACAAATGTATATCTGTATCCAGAATCTATAAGAATCTTAAACAAATTTACAAGAAAAAAAGTAATACCATCAAAAAGTAGGCAAAGGACATGAACAGACACTTCTCAAGAAGACACATATGCAACCAACAATCATATGATAAAAGCTCAACATCACTAATGATTATACCAGGCGTCCCCAAACTTTTTACACAGGGGGCCAGTTCACTGTCCCTCAGACCGTTGGAGGGCCGCCACATACTGTGCTCCTCTCACTGACCACCAGTGAAAGAGGTGTCCCTTCCTGAAGTGCGGCGAGGGGGTGGATAAATGGCCTCAGGGGGCCACATGCAGCCCGTGGGCCGTAGTTTGGGGATGCCTGGATTAGACAAATGCAAATTAAAACCATAATGAGATACTATCTCACACAACCATTATGAAAGACAGTGTCGCAATTCCTCAAAGACCTAAAAATGGAAATACCATTCAACCCAGCAATCTATTATAAAGACATATGCACATGTTTGTTCATTACAGCACTATTCACAATAGCAGAGACATGGAATCAACCTAAATGCCTACCAACGATAGATAGACTGAATAAAGAAAATGCTGTGCATATATACCATGGGATACTATGCAGCCATAAAAAAAGAATGAGATCATGTCCTTTGCAGGGACATGCATAGAACTGGAGGCCAGTATCCTTAGCAAAGTAACACAGGACCAGAAAACTAAGTACCATATGTTTTCACTCACAGGTGGGAGCTAAGTAATGAGCCCACATGGATTTATAGAAGTTACATGTTTACAACGACACACACTAGGGCCTGTCAGAGGGTAGAGAGTGAAAGGAGGGAGAAGATCAGGAAAAATAACTAATGGCCAGTAGGCTTACTACCTGGGAGATGAAATAATCTGTACAACAAACCCCCAAGACACAAGTTTCCTTTTTTTTTTTTTTTTTTTTTTGAGATGGAGTCTCACTCTCTCACCAGGCTGGGGTGCAGTGGTGTGCTCTCGGCTCACTGCAATCTCCACCTCTCCTGCCTCAGCCTCCTGAGTAGCTGGGATTACAGGTGCGCACCACTACACCCAGTTAATTTTTGTATTTTTATAGAGATGAGGTTCCACCATGTTGGCCAGGATGGTCTTGATCTCTTGACCTTGTGATCCGTTCACCTTGGCCTCCCAAAGTGCTGGGATTACAGGTGTAAACCACCACACCCAGTCACAAGTCTCCCTTTGTAACAAACCTGCACATGCCGCACATATACCCCTGAACTTAAAATAAAAGTTGAAGCAAAGAAAAGAAAAAAAGTGAGTTATAGAGGGTTGAGGGGTGAAAATGCGATGAGGTGGAAATGAGTGTGCAGCATTTTAAGAAGTTTGCCTCCAAATGGAAAGAGATGATGAGATAGACAGAGGAACAAATGTAACTTTTAAAAGCCATTTTGTAATGGTTAGCCAGACCTGAGTGAGAAAAGAAAATGAAAAATGTTTTGATGCTAAAGTAGACAAAATAAATGACAAAGTGAGGTTTAAGAGAATGCAAGGTGGCAGGATCTAAAGCATAGAAGGTGCTGGTTTGGATATGGACAAAATGAAAGCTCATTTTATCTGCTCTTACAAGTAGATAAAATGAATGGATGAAGGAAAGACAATGGACTTAATCTTTCCAAGTCTTCATTTGTTTCCTTAAAAATAGGAATAGAGATACCTATTTTATTTGGGCGATGCAATAGTTAAGAAAGGAGACTGCACATGTAAAGCAGATAGCAGAATGTTTCTCCCATGACAGATTCCAATGACTTGTAGGTCTTATTCTTATTACTGGAGATACCTATTAGCTTTCAATTCATCAGTAATGATTATTGCCCACAGCATCGCATTGCATTTTTCACCAAGCCAGGGTCTATAACTCATGTACTTTAGCCAAAGCAACAGCAGAAAGGAAATGATGCAGTTTGAGTTTAGAATGTGCCCCAGGGAAGATAAAGAGTAAGTAAATTTGTCTTTGTTGCTTTGAAATCACCTCTATTGTTTTTCTTGGAGCCACACATAATGAAAAACTCAGATCTTTCCTTAAAACTGACAGTTTTCCATGTTCCACTTCCAACAGGTGTCTCCCTTGGCAGCCTTTAAAGCTAATTAATAGCTAGATGAAGGTGCAGTCAACATAGGCCTTCCTCCCAGGCCCCCATCCCCTCCAAACAAGAGATGCATTGAGCCCTTCCAATGTGGCAACAGATTCCAGCATCTCAGATTTACTCTTCTCTGCCTATTCTGTGTCTACAGAACTGAGCAGTTGTCACATCCACTTTAAAAGACACACTTATGTGTCTTCTTTTTAATGTATATTTTCTCTCCTTAGGATTAACAAAGACCTTTCCCTCTTGAATGTCCTTGTCAAATCTTTATGCTCCACATTGAACCGTATATATATTCTACATGTTTCATATATTATAGACTGTTTCCTGACTATATAATAAATGAGGCAAGATAAAGAACTACCCAAGGAAGTTCTGAGCTGAAAAAGGCATCTTTTTCGAACACAAGTTAGAGTGCTATTATGACTAATCGCTGCAGTATAAGGTTGTCTATTTATAGCTTGTGTATATTTAATTTTCCGACTCACTGCTGTCATTGGCCTCGCATTTTATTTCTGTTCTGATGAAAACTGGAAACATGATAAAATTGTTCAAGTCTCCCAATTTTGTGCTAACGATATAGTGAGCTTATTTCTGTCCCAAAGAGCCCCTTCTCTCATTCCTTCAACAATTCATTTAACTATTAACATCAAAAATTCCAGATAACACAGCACTGTGATCCAGTTAAACAAAGGTTATTATTTTAAAACTTTACCTCCTCTTTCTCTTCCTCGCTCCCTTACCTTGCTTCTTCCTCCCTTTCAACAGATACTATCTATCTGTCTGTTGACCAGGGACTATGCCAGCCACCAGGGCAGATATAAAGAATGGAGGGACACTGCCCCTGCCCTTGGGAAGCTCCCAATTGACAGAGGACATTGGGCAAAGCACAAAGTGAGCACAATGGGAATGAAGGTGGAAGAGGCAAGTAACTTCAAGAAAGATCAAAAAAGATTCCACAAAGGAGCTGTCATTTGGGTTGGATCTTGAACAATGACTAGGATACAACCAGATACAAAAGACAAGAAATATAGGAATATCTGTAGAACTATTATTCAAAATAACCCAAATCTAGAAATTCCAATGTTCATAAATTAATAAATGGATGAATAAAATTGAAATATAACTATACAATGGAATATTACTCAGCCATAAAAAGGAATGAAGTACATGATGCAGCAGGGTTGAACCTTGAAAACACTATGATAAGTGGAAGAAACCAGTCACAAAAGACCACATATTGTATGAATCCATTTATATGAAACGTTCAGAAAAAGTACATCTATAGGGAACAAAAAAATAGACTTGTGGTTGCTAGGAGTGAATACTAATGGGTACAAATTTCTTTATGGGGAATGAAAATGTTCTAGAAATAAATGACAGTAATGTTTACATATCCCTGTGAATTTACCAAAAACATTGCATTGCACACTTTTTAAAAGCCAATTTTATGGTATGTGAATTATATTTCAATAGAGCTGTTATTTAAAAAAAATAAGTAAGAGAGTATATTTTAAACTAAAGGAAAAGTATGTGCCCAAACCTACTGGCATGAAAGAGCCCACATAAAGTTCCCTCTGGCTGAAGATTGGAGTGCACAGTGCAGGGATGGAAGGCAAGGAGGACTGTGTGCCGTTGGCCTCATCACTGAGCTGGTGAAACCCAAGGGCAACATGGACACATTACACACCTTTAAGCAGGGTGTGTTCTAAGTGTGTGTTTGGGAATTGAAAATTTTGCAGCAATTTGAAAGAGGAGCTAAGGAAGAAAAGAGACCAGTAAGAGAGAAACGGAAGAGTTTGATTGTCTGCCCAACTTAGTTACTCCTGACCTGTGTCAGAGGTCAAGGTGGTGCTTAACGTAAGACCAAGCATTTCAAAATCTGCAATTCTAAAAACAGGATCACAGAAATTATCAGTCATGTGTAGCTGCTGTTTACATTTATTATCAACATATAAATCTTCCTTTCAGCATGCAAGTGCTTACAGATATAAACAAGGACACTTCTGGCTGAATGCAGTGGCTCATGCCTGTAATCCCTTTGAGAAGCCTAGGCAGGCAGATCGCTTGAACCGAGGAGTTTGAGACTAGCCTGAGCAATGTGGTGAAAGCCCCATCTCTACCAAAAATACAGATTTAGCCAGACGTGGTGGCACGCACCTGTGGTCCCAGCTACTCGGGAGTCTGAGGTGTGACGATTGCTTGAGCCCAGAGGTTGAGGCTGCAGTGAGTCATGACAGCACCACTGCACTCCAACCTGAGTGACAGAGCAAGATCCTGTCTCAAAGAAAACAAATATAAATAAAAATAAATCAAATTAAATAAAATAAACAAAGACACTTTGAAAGGAAAATAATCATACCTAAATGTATACATAGTTATATCAGCTATAAAGGAATGTACGCAAGTCATGTTAATCACGATTGAGGACCAACAGCCTGTACTTGGAAATATTCTAATTAAGAATTTTCATTTTTATAAATGAAAAATGCCTGGTTGTTTTTAAGAACCCCATATACACACCACCATATTATTAAATCCTGGACCACGCAGGGATCTCTGCTATTTCTCCTGATGTAGTAAGATATTAAAGACAATGAAGGCCAGGCGCCTTGGCTCGTGACTCTAGTCCAAGCACTTTGGGAGGCCAAGGGGAGCAGATCATGAGATCAAGAGATCGATACCATCCTGGCCAACATGGTGAAACCCTTTCTCTACTAAAAATACAAAAATAGGCTGGGCATGGTGGGGTGCACTTGTAGTCTCAGCTACATGGGAGGCTCCAGCCTGGCAACAGAGCAAGACACCATCAAAAAAAAAAAAAAAAAAAGGAAAAGAATTTGCGTACGAGACAACACATGAAACTTTTATCATATCGCACACCTAGTGGACCATTGCGCCCCAGTCTGTGGGAACTGGGGTGCAAATGGTCCACTAGGTGTGCGATATGATAAAACTCGATTTTCCAGACCTCTCCTGAGATGAAGTACATTAGGGTTTTTGGGGAAGAGGCATGGATCTGCACCTCAGTAAATTGTTCATGTGGCTTTTGAACACCTCAGTAGTTTCAGTAACTCATGGAAAATTTAAAAAGAAGATCACTTAAATGGTAATTATTTAGAGAACATTTTTTTCCAATATTCTTACAAAGATGGTCTTCATCCAAACTCATCCTGTGCCTGGGGCACGGATTTATGTCTTCTGTGTTCACTGCTGTATCTCCAGCATGGATAATGATACTTTGCACCTGATAGACATTCAATTATTACTTATTTAATAAATAACTTTATGAGGCTCTCTCTCTCTGTGTGTGTGTGTGTGTGTGTGTGTGTGTGTGAACATAAGAACACATAAAATTATAGAAATTACTTTTATACACAGGCATTCTTTCCATTTAGAAAACCTTTACAGAAGTTTGCCATTTAATAAGTCTTGTAGTATTCTTATTTTGCTTGAAAGTGAGTGCATTGCCTATAAGCTAAAGATAATAAGGAAACAAGGCTCTCTGTCCTCTGCTGAAATTAATGTGCAGCTCTCATTCTGCAGTGGACTACATTTCTCCTTTCAGAATAATAAAAGCAAGCATGTTCACAAAGAAAGGGCAGTCCATTAGGGGAAAAATTGTATTTTCATAACCAAGAACAGTATTTCCTTCTGGAAGTACAAGTGCAAATGAATGAGGTTGTAGTTCATTTGGGTTTGTGGGAATTACAATTTGAAGTCTCCAGAATCTTCCAAGGAGTTAGATGAAATTTCTGATTTTTCAAACCACAGGCCAAAACTTCCATTATGACCTGCAGCTCTCCCTCTTTCACAATAGATTTTCCAGTGAAATTTTTTCAAGGTAGCTCAGGCCCAATTCTAATATACCTGGGTTGGGAGGAAATAGTTTTTTCAGATTCTATAGGGTCATTTCAGTAGCCATTTATTGCTTTGTGGCCAAAGATTGACAAATGAGTAGGAATATATTTTACTAATTTCATGTGAAAATGTGTATTTTATTTTAAAAGAGAATTTTCTCACCTATTCTACAGCACTTCTAAGAATAAATACCACCTCATTTCAGTGTCTATAATAATATTCACATGTCAACCACACACAATTAGATGCCTAATTACTGAAAATGCATAACTTTTCTCATTATTTCTTTCCACTACAACCTCTTCCACTTCCTATATTCTCTGTCTCAAGCAACTAAATGCCTAGCTCTGCATCTCCTTCTCCCACACAGGTAAGCATCATCGTGTACAGTCTAGTGTATGCTCTATTTCTCAAATACATTCATTTCTTTCCAACACTGCTGCCATTTTTCTAATTTAGGCCACTATTCTGTTTTAGTTAAATTCTCACAAACACCTTGTCCCTGAAACCCTACCTCTAATCCTACCATGGCCCCATTTATTCTGTTCTCTGCAGTCTAGCTTAAAGGACACTCTGTATTAGCACTGTCTGTCCTGTTCTTTCTGTTACCTAATCTCTTTTGAAAACTCTGGTTCACCACTCAAGACCCAACAGAAACCAGGATCTACCGAATCACAAATGTAAACATGCACCCTCACTACTGCTCAAAACCCTACACGAATTCCCTCCACCATTTGAACATGGTTCAAGTTCCTTTCCAAGAGCTGAAACGCCCTTTGTGATCAAGCTCTGAATTACTTAATAAGCTGAGTTCTCTCGATCTCTGTAGTTCACCTCTACTGCCTATGCAGGATATTTACGTTCCTCCCTGAAGGTCTTTATATGTGTTGTTTTCTCTACCTAAACATTTTAAAACTACTTTCTACTCAAAGTCTATCCTGAGGTTTGGTTGAGCATCTATGGCGGGTTTTATTTTCCAAAAATGGCTACAACAATAATTTCCAAGACACGTGCTTTTTGACAATGCAACTCTGACAATCCTCCCAATGAGTGATGAAGTCTGTGTCCTCTCCTCTAGAATCTGGGTGGACTTAGGACTAATTCATAACCAACAAAATGTGGCAGAGTCAGGATGCACATTTGAAGCCAAATCAGAAAAGGTGATGCACCTTGGTCATTGAAAGACTTGTGCTCAGAGCCTTGAGCTGCCAGGTAAGAGGCCCAACTCCTCTAAAGTTTCCCTGCTGTGAGCAAGCCAGGCCAAGACACCCCAGGGTCACTTTTGAGTCTTTCCAACATAGAAGCCAGACATGTGGCTGAATGAGATTTCATATGATTTTAGCCCACAGGTAATGGGTCATTCCCAGTCCTCACAATTTCCCAGGTGAGGCGCCAGACATCATAAAGAAGAGAACTAGCCACAAAAGTTCCTTTCTGAATTCGTGACCAAGAGAATCTATGAGCATAGTGAAACCATTGTTGTTTCACACCCCTGAAGGTGGAGTGGTTTATTAAGCAGCAGTAGTAACCAAACGGTGTCCTTCAAACTCTGCATTAAACCTTAATGCAGCACATATCACACTATGTGACCATTTCCTGCATAGGTAAATATATATGCATGGCCATCGGACTAGAAACTTCACTATACTCCTACATATAGCTCTTTGCCTGAAATAGAACAAATTCTCAATAATTATTTTTCTGAATAAATAAACTTTCAACTAGAAATTTTGACATCATCATCATTTCTTTTCTTTCTTATATTTCCGAGTTCAATTCACTCTACTTCCTAAATGTCTTTCAAATCCATTCACTGCCCTTCTCATTAATTCTCAGCTGAGGTCATCCTCATTTCTTGGCAGAAATCTTGAAAGTCTTTTTTCTGGTCATACTGCCACATTTCCTACAAATAAAGTCCTAGAGAAAAATGAGGGTATATAAGTTGGTTCTCATGCTGCTATGAAGAAATACCCTGTGTAATTTATAAATAAAAGAAGTTTAATTGACTCACAGTTCCACATGGCTGGGGAAGCCTCAGGAAACTTACGATCATGGAAGAAAGCACCTCTTTACAGGGTGGCTGGAAGAGAATAAGTGAAGGGGGCAACACCTTATAAAAGCATCAAATCTTGTGAAAACTCATTCACCATCAGAAGAAGAGCATGGGGGAAACTTCCCCCATGATTCAATTATCTCCCACCAGGTCCCTCCCTGGAAAAGTGGGGATTATTACATTTCAAGGCGAAGTTTGGATGGGGACACAGAGCCAAACCATATCAGAAAACTATTCCACTTTCTATCACCAGTTAGCAGAAAGTAAATAGTCTTACCTGACAAAAAAAAGACCCATTCCATGTTCTTCATGCCCAAGCTCACCTCTTGCCCTCTATCCCACACATCCTACCTTCAGGGACACTAAATGTGTCACTACTACCCACAATACAACTTTGCTTTAATACCTCCTGCTCTTCCTGCTTTCCATTTTGACTCCCATTATTTCTGTCTTAGGAATCCTTGAGTCTGCTCATCAAATAACCTCTCAACTTTCCCCGGAAGACTTGACCACTCATCAGCTGTATTTCCATGGGACTCTGCTCATCCCTTTACCCTTGTGAGTTTCATAATCTGTCCTAATTTGTCTGCTTACACATTTGTTTCACTCAAATGGTAATTCTTTAAAGTGAGAGAAATGAAACGTACTCATTCTTTTATCATCCAACATCTACTACAATGTGAGGGACATAACAGGTTCTCAGTCAATGTCTGTTGAATAAATAAATGAATGAATCAACACAAAGTTTGATGAAGAAATTATTATATAGACTAAGAATATAAATCCAAAGCTAATCAATATTTTAAGGGAAGAGATTACTGATAGTACATGGGGAAAATTAACCAGTGAGCATCCTATAAATACTACATTTTCCAGAGTAGTGATTTCTTTATTTTCACTAAGATGACCAAGCTTAGTTAACAATATGCACTTATTTAAATAATATTTTTAAAAATCTGTCAGTGTATTGTGTTTTATTTGTTTTGCATTTCTATTTTTCAGGAAAAATAAAACTACCAAATCTTATTATTGAAGCTGAGCCCTTCTTTTTTTTTTTTTTTTTTTTTTTTTTTTTTGAGACGGAGTTTCGCTCTTGTTACCCAGGCTGGAGTGCAATGGCGCAATCTCGGCTCACCGCAACCTCCACCTCCTGGGTTCAGGCAATTCTCCTGCCTCAGCCTCCTGAGTAGCTGGGATTACAGGCACGCGCCACCATGCCCAGCTAATTTTTTTGTATTTTTAGTAGAGACGGGGTTTCACCACGTTGACCAGGATGGTCTCGATCTCTTGACCTCGTGATCCACCCGCCTCGGCCTCCCAAAGTGCTGGGATTACAGGCTTGAGCCACCGCGCCCGGCGAAGCTGAGCCCTTCTTATGTTTAAGAAAAACAAAGCAAGCTATGAATGAAGAGGTGTTATATTGATAAAGAATAACACACCATTCCTGGGCCCATTATATCTTTCTTCACAAAACATCCAGTCAGACTGTGGGCTTTTACTGTTTCTAAGTGGTAAATATAGAATGTTGAAGGAAACAGTTTCAAATGGGGGCAGCAGGACCAATGAAGATGAGTGATAAGAGGGACAGGGAGATGGAACACTACCTCGGGAGCACTCTGAACTGAGTGTGGTCATGGCTCCTTTCCTAACGAATCCTTTCAGGGCCAAGTCAGTCTGTGACCCTAAAGCCTGCGATTCGGGAGACAAGGCACTTCCTGGACTCAAGCACCAGTGTCATGACCTTCCCAGACTTCAAGGTCTCCTTTGTCAAATATTTTGGGTTCCACATGAGGTAGTGTCCCCACAATATCTCAGGATATTATTTACTTCCAGAGAGTCACTAAACCAATCTCTTCAACGTGTGCCACAGAGAGCAACAGGTTACCTAAAACAAATCCCTCAGCTCTTAGAGATGCCAGATAAGGCTGGGGGCTGCAGGACTGGCCTTCTTCAGTGCTGGTTGTACTGATCCCAAGCCCCACAAATGACATGGGAATTAGTAGCACTGCCCCCTGACCGGCTCAGCCCAGTCAGGGAACAGATCTACCACTCAAGCAAAAACTTCAGCCACCTACAGAGCACACTGATGCCCATGTTGGACAAATTCAACTTTCCAAAAAGTCTTAAATGGCTCATAAGTTACTATGTCATAGTATATTTTTAAGATTATAACCTTCACAGTTTTAAAATGAGAATAATATCATGCCTCATTTCCCCAGACTCCATAGAACTTAAAATCCCCATGTGGTCCCAAGAGCCAGCACACCAGCCTGGCTGACCCCAAGTGGCCAGTAGAATGCAAATATAAGAAATCATGAGAAGATAGTAACGGCAACAGCTAGCCCTTATTGAATGCTGTGTCAGGTGGTGTCTTAAGTTTCTGACATGTATTAACTCATCTGATCTTCCTATAACACCTTCTGAGATAAATAGTATTAATACTATCATTTCACAGGAAACTGAGGCACAGAGTTGTTAAGTTTTTTGCTCAAGGTTACCTAAATATTAAAAACTGCGTTTCATGCCAAGGTAACATGATTCCAGACTTATGCTCTTAACCACATGCTGTACCACCTTGGGGTCCTTCAGCTAAATTTAAAATGTGGGAAATTAATTAAAAATTAGCTTGCCCTCTAGCTGAACTAAGAATGTAGGAAGAGCTTCACCATCTGTTAGTCTCAAAAGGGGTTTTATATCCATTGAGAGGACCACCATGGCTTAAGTAGCCCAATCCAGCCCCATGTCAGTCTCTACCTGTTACATCATTGGATCTCTGCATGAAAACATCTTCTTTATCAGATGTCTCCCTGTCCCATGTGAAGACAGGAACCACCTTTGCTTGGTTTAGTCTGTAGCCAACTAACTTAGTACAGAGTCAGGCAAATATTTTGCTGAGAAGAAGGTGGATGGATATGAATGGATGGATGGATGGATGGATGGATGGATGGCATTAAAGTACAGCTGAATTTGATCTTCTATTGCTTACTAGTCTTTCTGGGAAGTAATTTAAGTTTGAGGAATTAAAGGAGATGTATATTTTTTTTTCAAAATCAAAGAAGCATTTCTTAAACTGTGTTTTTCCAAGTCCAGTGTTCCTTAAGACATCAGAAGGGTGTCATGGATGATTGAAAAATGCTGGGTTAAATGAAATTCAGCATGGTTCTTCACTGCAATATTTCCATAAGACTCTCATTTGTTAAATGGAGCACAGTGAAACTGCAACATTATGAAGTGTTTCCCAAACTTATTTGACATAAAACCCTCCTGTTTTACTCTCAGATCTCCCTATGATGTATTAGGTTTCCATGAGAAATGTTTTAAAACACACTGAGTCTTAAAATTGTTAGGCATTCTTATTATTATTCTACAATTGCATAAATGGATCATTAAGTTGGCATTACCTGAAGCAGAACAAATGAAGCCAAATTAGATGCCCAAATCATATTGAATATTGTGGCTGGGTTAGATTAATGTGAAAAAGCTTTTTTCTAGCCAGGATAAATTTTAATTTGTATCCTATGTAGAATTCCATGATCTCTGAGGAATACACTGCAATATATTTTGATAACTAAATGATTCATTATGATAAGAAATGCTTGCAGAGGAAACTTCCATTTTATTGTCATTTATGTAGAATAACAAATTAGCACTGTACACTATCATATGGTATCCAATAAAGTTCTAACTCATAAAGAAATTCAGAGCATCAGGAAGATGAGCAGTGTAACTAGTTGCATCGCCTTACAATGTTTCAATCGGATAATATAATGGACTGTTGAAGGCAGTGGATAACTTCTAAACTTTAAGAACGTTTGAGCATCTCATGTGTTCAAGTTCCTCTGTTAGACAGAGTAGCTTACTCCTGATGACCTAAGCCTAGAGGGTGGGACTTATTTGTCTCTCACCTTTAATTGTTGAGAAGAAGGTGAACGGATATTGATGGATGGATGGATGGATGGATGGATGGATGGATGGATGGATGGGTTAATTAGTGTTAGGGTTTTTTCTGGGAATTACGTTGTTCAATGGCAGCACCTGTTTGCATGGGACAGCACATTGCCACCTATGTATTGTCCAAGATCACAGAGGTTTACTCGCTTTAACCTGTTTCTGCAGAATACCCTTCTATTTGAAAGGAAAAATCAGACCACAGAGGAATACCAGAAAAAGACTGTAACATTCACAAATTTATAAACATTAAAAACTGTGTTTCATGCCAAGGTAATATGGCATGAACCATGTTGAACCAACATACATATTTTGTTGAGGAAAATAAAATGTGAGGCCAAGAGTCTCTGGATGTTTGCTTACATCTAAATGAATGTCTGGATTGTTTTTTCTCTTTACCCAAATGTTATGCCATCATGTGGTCAAGGCCTGTAAAGAAATCCTTAGCAATCTGAATTCTAAAAATTTTGACTCAGTTCCCAACATTCAATCAAATGAATGATCCCTGCAAGAAACAAACAAGCAATTCTTGGTTTAAAGCTGGCCAGATTTAATCAACAACTGACTAAAGATTATATTTTCATGGGATCATGTGTTCCAATTTTCTGAGAAGACACATTTAGTATCTATTTATGCTCATATTTTATATCTGAAGTTATTATCTCTAACTCTCAATAGTTTTCCTAATTAATGTTTGTCCTCTTCTATGTCTTAGTAAAAATTCGGTTTTTCAATTTACTTTAGTAAGCTATAATTAATATATAAAAAATATACATAAAGTTAAAGGTACAGTTCAGTGAGTTCTGACAAATGTACACATCTCTTTAGCTACCATCCCAGTCAAGACATAGGAGGTTTCTATCACTTCAAAAAATTCCCTATGGTCTCTTTTCAGTTAATCTTCCTCATCCCCAGTGGCAGGAAACCACAGATCTGGTTTTAATAAATATAGGCTGGATGTGGCTGTTTTAGTACTTTATACTAATGAACTCACACTGTACATTTATTTTGTGTTTTTTTTTCCACATAAAAATTAATTAAATCTTGACCCTCATTCCATTTCTGTGGTTAGAATAAGGATTTTTCATGACATGGAAGTTGTTGAATATAAACATATCGGATAATTCTTTCTTTCAGATTTGTTTCCTGAGACTCTAGTCCATTTTCTGCAAAGGTCTTCCTTGGAGAACATCATCCACCAAATTTAGTAGGTTGCCCAACATTATTTATAGGCTGTAAATCATCTAAAGACTTTTTCTCCCCCTTCCTTTCCAAAATTTAATCAAAATCTCTACTTCTCAGCCAGAAGAAATATGTATAGTGAGAATTTGTGATCTGTCTAAATATATGATAGTGCCATATTTATTAAAATTTTAATAGGCTTTTTTGGTCTGACTTACCCCCAAAAGCACGTAAGAACACTCATACCATTTTCCTGTATTCATATTTCTAATAATCCATTTCTTAAACTTTGAAACGTTCTCCCCACAGCTCGTCTTAATTAGCCTGTAAGCCTGTATTTCATGCTTGGTTTTTGTGGGGTTTTTTTGTTTTTTTTATCAGTGATACCAGTGGAAACTTAACATGTTTCCCTTAAAATAGAAAATTCTGAAGCACACTCATCACCATCAATTCTCATACACACCTCAACAATTTGCCTAGATATGCAAATAAAGAGCAAGCTGTGTTTGAAAAGGGAAGGGAGGGAAAAAGAAAAAAGAAATGATGCTTATTGCATTGTGGTTAGAATATCCCAGCACTGGATTGTTTTGGAACTAAGGGGAAAAAAGACACAAACAGCAGTGCAAACATGACTGTCAACAGCACCATCCGAATCGTTCCCATATGGCTAATGTGTGTCAACAAAGCAATCCCTGTTTAAGCAACGCAACATAAAATTACAGAAGGATGCTGCCAAAATCTTGCTGAACACAACCCACCCCCACACTTCAGGAAACAGAGAGACTCCCTGAACATGGGAGAGAAAGAATGGGAGCTCTGACCCAGAGGATGGGCCTGGGAGCCAAGACCACATAGCAGGCAGAAGCATGAACTACTGGATGGTGGTCTATGGTTTACTGATTTCAGAGGGGCACCTCAGTCAAGAGGCAGTGACAGTGTGTCAGAAGGCAAATGACAATAGTCATCAAGGTGGTAATTGCCATAATGTGGCTATATATTATTTTTTTTAAGTTCTGGGGTAAATATGCATGATGTGCAGGTTTGTTACATAGAAAAATGTGTGGCACAGTCATTTGCTGCACCTATCAACCCATCACCTAGGTTTTAATCCCAGCATGTTTTAGCTATTGTTCCTGATACTCTTCTTCCCTCCACCTCTCCTGCCCCCGCAACAGGCCTCAGTATGTGTTGTTGCCCTCTTTGTGTTCATGTGTTCTCATTGTTCAGAATGCACTTACAAGTGAAAACATGTGGTGTCTGGTTTTTCATTCCCGTGTTTCATTTGCTGAGGATTATGGCTTCCAGCTCCATCCATGCCCCTGCAAAGGATATGATCTTGTTCCTGTTTTATGTCTTCATAGTATTCCATTGTATATATGTACAACATTTTCTTTATCCAGTCTATCATTGATGGGTGTTTGGGTTGATTCCATATCTTTGCTATTGTGAATAGTGCTGCAATGAATATACACATGCATGTATCTTTTATATCTTTTATAATAGAATGATTTCTATTCCTTTGGATATATACCCAGTAATGGGATTGCTGGGTCAAATGGTATTTGTGGTTCTAGATCTTTGAGGAGTCATCACACAGTTGTTGGACTAAATTGCATTCCCACCAGCAGTGTAAAGCTGTTCCTGTTTCTCCACAGCCTCGCCAGCATCTGTCATTCCTTGTCTTTGTAATAATCGCCATGCTGACTTGATGTCACATGGTTTCTCATTGTGGTTTTGATTTGCATTTCTCTGATGATCAGTGATGCGGAGCTTTTTTTCATGTTTGCAGAAAGTGGGTGCCCTCTTAAAATGGAGGATAGTATCTTACAATCTTCATCAGCATCATACTATACATCTGTGGATACATTTCTCTATACGTTTGTGACTACATGATTTATGTTTCACAAAGAAGGGAAAAGGATAGACAATCACTGAAAAAGTTCTCAAGCATAAACTACAAACATCTGTTGCTGTGTATAAAACAAAAAAAAAGTAGATGGATGTAGTAACACTGTTTTTCTAAGGAACTGTTTTTACACAATAGAAAATAATTCTTTAATTATGGAAAGAATGAAGAATTTATTTTCTTATTTTTTCTTTTTCAAAATACAGGCCTTTGAATTCAGAGTCTTCAACTGTGACTTTCAAAAAAAAAAAGTAAGAGAAAGTCATTCTCATTAATGAACGTAGTGATTATTTTTAAATAACTAAGTACAAATTACTTTGCTAACGTAAATTTTTTATAAAACCAATCAAACCTAACTATTTTATGAATTGCTGAACTGGATTCAGAAAATGTTGTAACTACAAACAGAATTTAAGAAAAGTAACTAAAGAAGTAGAATTTGAGTCTAACACTATAAACCTAAGTCCCTTGATAACATTGCTTTCACCAAAATAAAATGTCAAATCTACATACAATTTCCTTAATAATATCCACTCTGAAGTGAACTACGGAAAGAAAAGCAAGTGACCGTGCTGAGAACTTGCACTGTACTGCATCTCCCTGCATATGTTCGGAAGCATGGTCCTGAGCAGGCTCCATGTTCCTGAGTGATTTTTAGCAGGCCACCTTAGCTCAAGTTATCAGAAACAGATGACAAATCGCTGAAAATATTGCTAAATAATGCTAAAGCAGCAACAGCCCAGCTGAAGATTGGCTGACTCATCACGTTTGGTAAATCCTACTGAGAAATGTTAAAATAGTCTAACCTTTGAATCAGCAGCTTCATCAGAACTAAGGTTCTTGGCCCAAGTAGGAGAGCAAAAAGACACTGGAGAAGCTCAAGGACACAGTGTTCGTATCAACAGAGCTCAGACTCACTCCTCTCTTCCAGGCACACAGAGGGGTACACTGAGAAGGTGAAATAAGCACCTATGCCTTAAGTATAGCATTGGGGCCGGGCACAGTGGCTCAAGCCTGTAATCCCAGCATTCTGGGAGGCCGAGACGGGTGGATCACAAGGTCAAGAGATCGAGAACATCCTGGTCAACATGGTGAAACCCCGTCTCTACTAAAAATACAAAAATTAGCTGGGCATGGTGGCGCATGCCTGTAATCCCAGCTACTCGGGAGACTGAGGCAGGAGAATTGCTTGAACCCAGGGGACGTAGGTTGCGGTGAGCCGAGATCACGCCATTGCACTCCAGCCTGGGTAACAAGAGCGAAACTCCATCTCAAAAAAAAAATTAAAAAAAAAAAAGTATAGCATTGGAAACAAAATTGAAACAGAGCCTTTTTTTTCCACCTTATTCATCGGTACTGAGAGATAGGATGATAGAGATGACCACAGAGAAGAAAAAAAAATAATAAAAGATTTAAAGATATTAAATAAGAATTGTGATTGTCTGAACTGAGTAGACAAAACAATGAACAGTGTCCAAAAAACAAATTGAAGTAACAGCTCTACCGACAATTAGGGGAAAGGGAAAGAGAAAAAGAAGGCATGTTCACCTCTCAATAATTTCCTCCCACTGACAAAGTGAACTCCATTCTCTACGCTAGCATTTTGTAGAATAAAATCTCCACTTTCTGCTACTAATAATGATACCTGCAAGAAAGAAGCACAGAATCTTCCACCTTATCAAACCACAAATCTGAAACTGTCACAAAAAGTGCCAATAATATTTATTCTGGGTATTTCCAACAGTAATCGCTTACGAGTGTAGGCACCACTTTATAAGAACTTCTCATATGAAAATTTTTAAAAATCTGCAAACACTTGATTTTTTAAATAAATTTTTAAGTCTAACTACACCAGTCCCTGGCCCTTCCAAGATTTATACATCAATTTCATTTGGACCACATCTATAATTCTCTGAGAGATTTTCTTTCTGATCTTATGCAAAGGAAAATATTATTGTCCTGTTGTCCCCTTATTTTTCATGATTAAACAAATTCATTTTTACGTATTGATTTTATTGTTGATACTGTTATTTTATCTCTAAATTGTCAGATTTTACTTTGTCCCACACCATTATTGCCAAATTTTAAACATTATTTTCTACTCAGTAACAAAAAATTAAACTTCGATGAAATAAGTGTGTTATTAGGTCCTATGGGTTCCCTCCATGTAAGGCTAAAAAAACAAAGTGTTCTCCTGTAAAAATCTAATCTGAAACCAGGTAGCATGATGTCTCCAGCTTTGTTCTTTTTGCTTAGAATTGCCTTGGCTATATGGGCTCTTTTTTAGTTCCACATGAAATCTAAAGTAATTTTTTTCTAATTCTGTGAAGAATGTCAATGGTAGTTTGATGAGAATAACATTGAATCTATAAATTACTTTGGGCAGTATAGCCATTTTCACAGCATTAGTTCTTCCTATCCATGAGAATGGAATTTTTTTTTTCATTTATTTGTATCCTCCCTTATTTCCTTGAGCAGTGGTTTGTAGTTCTCCTTGAAGAGGTCCTTCACATCCCTTGTTAGCCGTATTCCTAGCTGTTTTATTCTCTTTGTAGCAATTGTGAATGGGAGATGATTCATGATTTGGCTCTCTTCTTGTATATTGTTGGTATATGGAATGCTTGTGATTTTTGCACACTGATTTTGTATCCTGAGACTTTGCTGAAGTTGCTTATCAGCTTAAGCAGTTTTTCAACTGAGACAACGGGGTTTTCTTTTTTTTTATTGCATTTTAGGTTTTGGGGTACATGTGATGAACATGCAAGATTGTTGCATAGGTACACACATGGCAGTGTGGTTTGCTGCCTTCTGTCCCCTCACCTGTATCTGTCATTTCTCCCCATGCTATCTCTTCCCACTTCCCCACCCCCCAGCCCCTCCCCCATTTCCCCCCAACGGACCCCAGTGTGTAGTGCTCCCCTCCCTGTGTCCATGTGTTCTCATTGTTCAACACCCGCCTATGAGTGAGAATATACGGTGTTTGATTTTCTGCTCTTGTGTCAGTTTGCTGAGAATGATGGTTTCCAGTTTCATCCATGTCCCTACAAAGGACGTTAACTCATCGTTTTTGATGGCTGCGTAATATTCCATGGTGTATATGTACCACATTTTCCCTATCCAGTCTATCATCGTTGGGCATTTGGGTTGGTTCCAGGTCTTTGCTATTGTAAACAGTGCTGCAATGAACGGGGTTTTCTAAATACAGAATCATGTCATCTACAAACAGAGACAGTTTGACTACCCTTGTTCCTATTTGAATACCCTTTATTTCTTTCTCTTGCCTGATTGCCCCAGCCAGATCTTCTAGTACTACGTTAAATAGGAGTAGTGAGAAAGGGAACCTTTGTCTTGTACCAGTTTTCAAAGGGAATGCTTCCAGCTTTTGCCCATTCAATACAATATTGGCAGTTGGCTTGTCATAAGTAGCTCTTATTACTTTGAGATATGTTCCATCAATACCTAGTTTATTGAGAGTTTTTAACATGAAGCGATGTTAAATTTTATTGAAGGCCTTTTCTGCATCTATTGAGATAATCATGTGGTTTTTGTCATTTGTTCTGTTTATATGATGGATTATGTTGATTGCTTTACATGTGTTGAATCAGCCTTGCATCCCAGGGATGAAGCTGACCCAAACGCCCATCAATGATGGATTGGATAAAGAAAATGTGGCACATATACAGCATGGAATACTATATGCCCATAAAAATAAATGAGATCATGTCTTTTGCAGAGACATGGATGAAGCTGGAAGTCATCACCTTCAGCAAACTAACACAGGAACAGAAAAACAAATACAACGTGTTCTCACTCATAAGTGGGAGTTAAATAATGAGAACACATGGACACAGGGAGGGGAACAGCACTCACCGGGGCCAGTTGGCGGGTGCAAGGGGAGGGAGAGCATTAAGACAAATAGCTAATCCATGAGGAGCTTAAAAGCTAGATGATGGGTTGATAGGTGCAGCAAACCATCATGGCACACATACACCCATGTAACAAACCTACACGTTCTGCATTTGTATCTTGGAACTTAAAGTAAAAAACAAAATAAAATAAATAATAAAAATCTAACCTGAATGATGTTTCTCAAGCCTAAATCACTCCTCAGTTCTATTGAGGCTTGGGTAATAATTTCCCTTTAAATGACAACCCGAAACTCATACTTTTTAAAAAATTGAAGATCCTTAAATTAGGAAATAGCTGTTACTTCCTATTCTGTCACACATTGTAATGTGCATTAGAGACTACAGGCTTAAACTCTCAGTATAGTTGTCAAAAAATGGAATCTCGTGCGTAAAATCAGCAGTTGGAGAACAAAATACTACATTTAGCCATCAGAATGCCTCAGGTTCAGTAGATGTTTGAAAATAAAAAGAAAATAATTTATAAAGCTATATGCTATATTCCTCAATATTCCATAATCAGTAGCAATACCTCAGGGATTCAATAAATGAAACCTATCATGCTTAATCTGCATGACATAAGGGAGGCAGCAGAGTCGAGTGGACTTATGGACACATCATGGGCTCTACACAGAGAGATGCTAGAGCCGTGGCTCTACTACCTCTTTACAGCATGACTCTGGGGAAGCTATTTAATCTCTCTGAGCCTCAGCTTTTTCACCTATAAACTGGGGGTACTTATTCCCACTTTATAAGTTTATCTGTGAGGGATAAGTGAAATAATGCTCATAAAATTCTAGCACATGGTAAGTGTCTGATAAATTTGCTCTCTCCTTCCATATTAGCTAATGTGTTTACCATGAGCTAAAGTAGATGGAATGAAATTACTAAAGAAAAACTGGAAACTCCATCTCCTCCCACTCTGCCTCCTCTTCCCTCTGCTCCAACCACCTTGCTCTTCCTCCCCATAGCACGCATCCACCTCTGGGACTTTAGGCTGATTTTTCTTCTTCCAGAACACATCTTCTCCCCAACATCCCCATATATCACACCTCTTTTAAGCCATGGCTGAAATGTCACCATCTCACCAAGGACACCCTGTGAGAAATGGCCACATATACCCTGCTTCTTCTTACCTCACGCTCCTCATCACTCTACCTAGCTCTGGGTTTGTTTGTTTCTTGGGTTTCTGTTTTGTTTGTTTGTTTGTTTGTTTTTTTCATAGCACTTACCATGTTCTAACTTCATTTATTCACTCATTCATTCATTCATTTATTCTTTAGGCTTACTCTTTATTGTTAGTCTTCTCTGCCACACTATTATCAGTGCCACAGATCAGGAATTTTTGTCTGTTTTGTTTAATGATGTATCCCAAGTGCCTAAGACAGCATAGTATAGGTGTTCAATAAATACTTTTTTTTCTGTTTTGTACTTTATAAGATTATGTAAAGCTGTAGAAGACAAGGTTAAATCTAGATATCTCCGTTTACCACATCTGCAGATATTTTTAATGTCTTCTTAAACTTTTTCAAGTTTTTGGTGTAATTTTAGACCCAGAGAAAAGTTCAAGATAGTACAGAGAGTTCCAGCATATCTTAAATGCAGCTTCCCCTAATGATAACAGCTTACGTAGTTATGGTACAGTTGTCAAAACTGGGAAAACAAGTTCAATAAATACTCTTTAAACAAATGAATAGTTATAAAATACTAAGACGTCTATGAATTTCATGGTCTTGTGGTTAGCCATTGACCCAGAATAGATGGTGACATGAACAGAATGTCCTAAAACTATTTCACTTCCTCTCTGTTTTCTTTCATATTTTGTCATCTTAGAAATCTTTTCTGTGTGAAAAATATGTATGTTGAAGGACTTGGGTTGGTAGATGTTCAAAAGATTTTCCCACCAGAGATGTCTAGAAGACTACTGAAAATCTCCAGAAGGAAATATTTTAAACTCTGCTAAAACTACCCTGTGAATGTCTACTAAATCACCAGATGAAAAGAAATGCTTCTTCATTTCTGAAAGAGCAGGATAAAGCACATAGAGAACATATAACATTATTCTTAACGAGAAGCTTGTTTTGTCTCTAACATTTAAATGTTTACTCAGTGCCCTGGGAAATGGTTCTGGGATGTCAAGGTGTTGACAAATTGCTAAGGACTGTTCTAAACATCCTCATTAGCTTAAGCTTAGATAAAGTAACTCACAAAGCAGCCCCCACGTTTCACAGTTTGTCAACAGGGAATTTGTGTACAACAGCTATAACTTTTCCCAGCCCACAGCAAAAGCAGCTGGAAGAGGTAAATGCATGATGGCATTTGATCTGTGACTAAATTAAGCTTGATGGTACAGCTGAGGCTTTTGCAACTGCAAGACATTCAGCATTCACAGGAGCTGGAACTCCTCTCCCTGGGAACATCTAAGAATAATCATGTCTGGTGCTGGCTTACCCTTCAACAGTCACTCCACCAAATTCTTCATTTTGTACTGCCTCTGATATTGTTTGGGTTCAACTTATTTCATCCACTAATTCAACAAACATTTAGACACCATTTGCCAAAGAGATTTACATATGTTATTTCATTTAATTCTCACCATGACCCTATGAAACATTACTATTTCATTTAATAAATAGAAAAGCTCAAGTTCAAAGACCTTAAGAGCCTTGCCCACATTAATACTGCCCACAAAAGGCACAGCCAGTACTCAAACTTAGACCTATGTGACTCAGAAGCAATTAACCTTTCTCTCTATGATCTGCTTGCTTTCTGCTGCATTTTAAGAAAATAAAAATTAGTAAGGATTTTCCTTCGTTTCAAATGTATTTTCTGAAATCAAATAAATTAGGACAATTGATGCTTATTGGGTAAGAGTACTGTATGATTGAGGCTGAGTCAAATTAATTGGTGCTTGACATCATGAATTTGTCATTATGTTAGAAGGAGACCTGGGGAGCATAGAATAAAAGAGAGAGATTTTGCCTTTATTTTGGTGGAAGACAGAGGACTAGAAATGAGAAAATGGGCCCCGAAGTTGAATTCCTACCTTATATAAGGATGTTGTGAAGATCAAATGAAATGTTACACAATAAGAGAGAGTGCACTATGTGTGTACAAAGGGGAGGAATTTCTCTCTAACACATTACCCCTTAGCTGTTCTCTGCATCTTAGCTGATAGGAAACCTCGGGTACCCGAGCCACTCTGGCTCTCAAATTTCAGAACCTTTGCTCATGAGGATTCCCTGCCCTTACAACCTCCCTATACCCAGAGCTTTGATTTCTACTTCTGTGCTATGTCAGACTGCATTCTTCCTGAGAATGGGGTCATGTCTTTTCATTTTTGTATCTTATAATGCTTACCATGATGCCTGCAAGATCAGTAAATTTTCCTAGATCAGAAGAACAAGCTTCTCAAGATGACATTCTTAATGGGATACATAAATAATGGTTCCCTTTATTTTTTTTAATTTTATTAATTTATGTTTTTTTGAGATAGGGTCTCCCTCTGTCTCCCAGGCTGGAGTGCAGTGGCACAATCTCGGCTCACTGCAACCTCCACTTCCCAGGTCCAAGTGACTCTCCTGCCTCAGTCTCCTGAGTAGCTGAGATTACAGGCGTGCACCACCATGCCTGGCTAACTTTTGCATTTTTAGTAGAGGCAGGGTTTCACCATGTTGGTCAGGCTGGTCTCGAACTCCTGACCTTAGATGATCTGGCCACCTTGGCCTCCCAAACTGCTGGATTACAGGCATGAGACATCATGCCTGGCCAAAGAATGGTTCACTTTAGATAGAGCAGTGACCCTCAAAGTGGTGTTGAAGAGAGTGTTGGAAGAGAACTTAGCGCAGTTTGAAAATGAGGACACATTTTCTTATTTTCTGTAATTATTTTTAATCATCATAATTATCAGTTCTGGCTTTCAAATGTCATAAAAGCAGGTCATGAAATTTATATGTGCTTTATTAAGTTGAAACATAGACATTTTTTAATCTCACTTTGCCTCGGGTTTTTTATCTGTTAATTAGGAAAAATAATCTTACATGTAAGGTCTGATTGGGATAACCTATTACCACACTTAGGACGTTATCTGGCTCATAGTAGTCACTCAATAGAAAAAGTAGTTGTCATCATTACTGTTATTACGTTATTATTGTCACACTTTCTAAATCTTTACACCTTTGGACAAATCTCTGGGCCTCAGCTTCTCACTTGTCTGTAGTGAGCATAACCTTTAATGTCCCTTCCAGATATTAACTTCTAAGATTATAAGCCTCTCAATATTTATATATTTCAAATTCACCCAACACTATAGGAGAATTTCAGGCCCCTAATATATTCTTCCATATAGCTTGTATATTTACCTTATAATATTATGTGTATATTTGTGTGTACCGTATGTGGAGTGCAATAAAAAAGTTTGAGCCAACTAAAACTTATTCTTTAAACATTCTAAAGCAATAATCCAAACCTTCATCATGTTAAAAAATATTTTTGGTTGACTTTAAACTGATAATGCATTAAGTCTGACCGAAATTAAAGTGGTTTCAGAGAAATTTAAGTAAGATGTGTCCTCACCTATATTTATTGCCTCCCTGAGGTATTTGGAAGTTCTTACTTCTTACGATTCTATAAAGCAAACAACACTAAATTTAACCTCAAACCCAATATGTTGCTATAGAAAAGTAATTTTTGATACATCATCACTTTTCTCTTGTTCTTAAAATATGATATTTTCAGCTTATCTATTTTGAAATCATTTCTAACTAATAGTTTGCTGTGGATGATTGATTATAGGAATTTTGCTCATACAGTACCTCCAAAGCATGACATTTTAAATCACATACTCCTTTTACCTGCAATGTTTAAAGCGAATTTCATATCATTACACAATTTATCATTTGGAGCTGGAACAAGATATTTATATGGATTCTATCTATGCCTTTGCAACTGAAAAACTGTGGCCAAGTTTTATTAAAACCATGCATGCATGGTTATCACAGCTGAATAGCAATAGAGAGGAACCGTCTTGAACATGCATATACAAGGGCATAACCACGGACATCAAAGCCAAGTGGCACGGGGTGGCATACAGAGCATGGGCTCTTTTCCATGTGACATGTCAGGGTCTGTGTGAGAGTGCACTCTGTGAGTTGCCTGCTGTAGGACAGCACCCTCACCTGCCTCCACCTCTCCGCCCACCAGCCTTCTCATTCACCTTCGTTCCCTCTCCTCCCCCAGCTTCCCCAGAAACCCAATTTTGGTTTCACTTTAGCAATAGCACGACTTCTGCTGTATTCCAGTACATGAGAATTGCAGCAAATCCCCAAGGTTTAGTCCTTGTGCCTTGTCTCGTTCCAAATATTCTCTGGGCTCTCTCAACCATTCTCCTGGCTTCTGCTGTCACTTCTACAGTAGTGGACTCCAAAACAGGATCTCTTGTCTACACGTCCTTTGTGAGCAGCAGATCTGTACAGCCAAAAAGCTATTGGG
Organism: Saimiri boliviensis; assembly: GCF_048565385.1. NCBI lineage: Eukaryota > Metazoa > Chordata > Mammalia > Primates > Cebidae > Saimiri > Saimiri boliviensis. The sequence goes on from NC_133463.1 coordinate 12,997,561, forward strand.
CACTTCAGCTTAGGTACCACACAGGTGAACAAGTTCCATATGCCAAAAGAAGCTCAGTGTCTTTACTTCAAAACAAGATATTGATATCATACGCTCCATCTCCGTTAATGACACCAAATTCCTTCGTACTCAATTTCCTCATGTATAAACATTAAAAAGCTGAGCTTAGTATTCTGCAAATCTATTTATCTATGAGATAGGAATCAAACAATAAAGCATCACTGGGAAACAGCAGATCAATGAGAGATGAATGAAGTAGAAGATATCTACAAGGAAGCAAGCAAATCTGTGTCAGTTGAGCAGTGCTTAGATGAATAAAACTTAGATGAGCAGAAGGGTGCCTGGAGGTCAGAGAGGAAGAGATCTGCAAGACGAATGTCACGAAGAGATGGGGTAGGGAGACTTCAGGTGGGAGTTTAGACTCAGCGGAATAGAAGCTGCAGTTTGAGCATATTTAGGACGTGAAGACAGGCCATGTGGAACCAGACTGGGAAGGACCTTAAAAACTCTACAGAGGAGCTTGGATTCAATGTCATAAGCAAACAGGTGACATTACAACTTATCAGTCATGAGACATCACTATGCAAATGAGTGGACAATAACATGCAAAATGCTGAGACTGGAAGAAAATAGATGGGACATTTGGCAAGAGTGTTGGTTACCACCAGCTTGAAAATTAGGAAAGAAAAATGATTATGTGCATGTTTATTTACAAACCATTTGGCATTTAATATTTCAGTGATTCTGCATGTGATGTTAGATACACCACATCAAAAGTTACACTTGACACATTCCAAAGGAAAATGTTTTAAATCTTTTAGCTTTTAAAAAAGCAGAAACATATTCTCAAGACAAACTTTATTTAGCATCATATTGTACCTGAAAAAGGAAATGCTAATTTGCACTTCATGGTTGGAATTGGAGGAGTACCTATTTAACTTTTGTTGTGCCAGAGTATTAAAGAAAACATTCAAATGCACTTCATTGGTACAGTTGATATTCAAAGTTAAACACAAACACAAATTTTTATACAACCATAATTTATCCATAGGTACCCAACCATAGAGTTCAGTGAAACCAAATTAATATAAAATCAAACAGTGCTTAATGATAACAAAATTTAACTTTGTGTGGAAAATTGCTTTCTATACAACACACACAAAGGAATGTAATTGAAACATTTTATCTTAATTTTGATATAATTTAATTTACAGTAATTTAAAACATTAAAAAGCGTATTTTGAAGCTTGTGTGATGTAGATGAAGAAATATTTACAGTAAAATTTGTACTTTTAAGTTCTTATATTGAAGCACAATAATATTTAAAAACAAATTAGCTAAACATTCCTTTAAAGAGGTTAGAAAATAATGAAGTCAACCCAAAGAAAAAGAATGAAGTAAAGATTAAAGCAAATATTTATTAAATAGAAAATAAACATATACACATACGTACACAAAGCACTATATATGAGCAGCAAAACAGAAAGCTAGATATTTGAAAAAAAAAATAGAAGAGGTAAACTTTTGGCAAGACTAATTAAGGAGAAAGTAATAATATTAGGAATACAAGAAAAGATGTAACTACAGACATTTAGTATTTTTATTCAAAGTGGAATGCAATTGATGACATTTCAATAAATATAAGACAGCTAAAATTGACAATATTTTTGGAAATCAAAATACTCAAAAATGTAATTGAGAAAAAGTAGAAAGCCCAAAGAGCTAATAAGGCTTAAACAAAAATCTCCCTTCACAAAGTTTCTATTCCTTGATGATTTTAAAATGTACTGAATCATTAAGCAAACAAAAATTTCTAACTTATATAAAATATTCCAGATAATGGAAATGAAATAAATAGAAGGAAAATTTTGTGAATTCCATCCAACAGTGTATTAAAATACAAGATATTGTGACCAAGTATCATGTATCACAAGAATTCAAGACTAACATCAGATAATTTATGTGTGTTGATTTATGTTAACACACATAAAAAAGGCATTTAATAAAATGTAATATACAGTCATTATTACACAGAAGCTACTGGCAATCAAATGCTAGCAGGGAAATTCAATAACCTGGGAAAGAGAATCTATTAACATCATCCTTGATGGTAAATTTTTAAAGCAAAAGCATTGAAGTTAAGAATGAAACTGAGATACCCACCAGGAATCCTAATATTTTGCATTTTACCAGACCTACTAGACATTGTACTAAGACAAGATAAAAATAAAGAGGTAGAGAACTTGAAAAGAAAAGGTCAAAACTGTTACTGGTTGCCTACAATATGTTCACTTACACAGACACCCAAAAGAATCAGCAGGCAACTTTTAAAACTAGTTTGAAAGCCCAAAAAAATGGCTGGACAGAAACCAATGCAGAAAAAATTAATAGCATTTCTACATACCAGCTGTACCCAAGTAAAATGCAATTAAAATATTTTCTTTAAAATAACAATACAAGCTACAAAGTGCTGATGATACCAGATATCCCCTTTACATAATTATTAGAAGCCATGAAGTCAGATTAATTGAGTTTCAATTCAGCCCCTCCAATTAGCAGCCTTGTAACATTGGTCAAATTACTTAATCTCTCTGGAACTTTGATTTTCTCTTCTGAAAAATGAAAATAATGATTGTCACTTTTATCAGAGGATTGACGTGTAGATTAAATGAAATAAAACATGCAAATTACCTAAAATGATATCTGGCTTAATTTGCATAGTAGTGTAATATACATATAAGCAAATCTATATTAAAAATTATATAATTTTGCCAGGCGTGGTGTCTTAAGCCTGTAATCCCAGCACTTTGGGAGGCCAAGGCGGGTAGATCACGAGGTCAAGAGATCGAGACCATCCTGGTCAACATGGTGAAACCCCGTCTCTACTAAAAATACAAAAATTAGCTGGGCGTGGTGACGCCTGCCTGTAATCCCAGCTACTCAGGAGGCTGAGGCAGGAGAATTGCCTGAGCCCAGGAGGGGGAGGTTGTGGTGAGCCGAGATCACGCCATTGCACTCCAGCCTGGGTAACAAGAGCGAAACTCCGTCTCAAAAAAAAAAAAAAAAAATTATATAATTTTATAGACATAAAAGACTTGAGTAAATACATGGGTAGACATGGCCGTTATTTTAAAGATGTTGAATTTGTCCACTTTAGTCTATCAATTCAATTCATTTCCTTTCAAAATCCCAGTAAGAGCTTATGGAACTTGATATACTGAATATAAAATGTGTGAAGAAGAATAACCAACATAATTTTTAAATATAATAAGAAAGGTACCAGGATTCAAACTACATTACAGAGATACAGTAATAAAATAGAGAGTACTAGCTAAAGAAAAGAAATATAAATATGAAAAAAGTTTCCTGTGTTATATGTGAACTTGAAATATGGTAGCATTTCAATAGTGGGGATTATTTCTTTGACAACTGGGACAATTGGCTTTTCTATGAAAAAGTACAAAAGCAGATTCTATTTCACACCAGACACATTTAAAAACTCAAGAACAAGTTAAAGATGAGAACATTTGAATAATTTAAAAGAAAATACAAGAAAATATGTATCATCATAATAAAGGTATAAATTACTTTGGATAAAATGATCTGTTTGCAGAAAAGTATTTATGTTTACAAACTAAAGTTTATGCAGATTTTTTGAAACATACACATAAGCAATTTTACCTTTTAACTTACATATATTTGTATATCAATATATTAAAGCATATATTAAGAATACATGTCAACTCACAATTATGGATTCCAAAGAAAAGATAGATAGTGGTGAAAGGAAAATTTAGCTTTATATTTAATGTTATTTTTAACAACATCAGAAAAAGAATGGGAAGCAAAAGCATATTTTCAAATGTTCACAGCAGAATCTGCAATAGTTAGTATCCACCAGACTTCAGATGGGGAGGGGTACACAGACTACATGCCCAGTTGTGTCCTAGAAATGTATTTTTCTTTCAGAGTTTACTTCAACTACCAACCTGCTAGTTCAGTGGGAAAGGTGGCATGCTGCTTCTTCACACTGGTTCAACCAGGTACACATATTATAAGTAACATTTTAAATATTAGGAAAGCCTTTATTTGCCTTAGGAGATAGCAAAGGGAAAGTAAATCCAGTACCATGACTCTAAGCAACCTAATTCAGGTCTCAGATGCCCTCACATTCACACCTACCAAACTGCCTATTCACTCTCAGCTTTCCCTCTGCTACCACAGAAGCATCACGTCTGCAGAACAGTCCAGCCCTCTGCTTGTGTTTCTCAGCCCTATTCTCTCTCTCACTTTCTCAAAGATTTTCTCTCTCCTTCTCTCCCTCCTTCTCTTTATCCCCTGCTTTATTCCATTATCAGTTTTTCTGCTATGAAGACATTATTCTATTTACTATACAACAAGCTCTTTAAAAACATCATTTGATCCCACATCTCCCTCCAGCTATGATTTATTTCTCTGGTGCCCTTCACAACAACTTAAACTCAATAAATTGACCTCCTAAGTTAGCATTTGCTTCTCAAGTTATTCAAATTTAGAGTCAATCATTTTCATCTCATAATTTAGCTTTAATACCCTTTCCTCCATTAAAATTTCTCTGAGCAAGGCCACCAATCTATATACTCAAATCTAGCCTGTGGCTTTAAATGATATATACATACGAATGACCCACAAGGTTAAGTCTCTAGGCTGGAATACCAAACTCAAATATCTACTCTCTTCATTGGTATTTCCATGCCATGCTTCAAATGTCCAAGTTTCCCTCATGTTAGGAAAAGGTATTGGCAACCATCCGGTCATCTCTGGTTCCTCTTTCTCCTTCTCTATTCACATCCACTTATCAACAAATCTTTACTCTGTACCTCAAAACATATCCCAAATCGGTCCACCTATCATTATCTTCACTGTCACAACCTTTCTGTGACAACATGTACCTGTTGTCTGAGCTTCTGCTCTAGTCTCCTAACTGGTCCTCACAGCAGGCTAAGTGGGCTTTTGAAACCTAAATCAAGTCTCTCATGACTTTGCTGAAAATTCTCCAAAGACTTTCCATTGCTTTTAGAATCTAAGAAATGTAAACTCATTACTGTAGTCCCCACAATCTTAGGTGAACTGGCTCACACCACCAGGTATAACCCCACCTTCTATCACTGTATCCCTCAACAGCCACAAAAAGCAGAATTTTTTTTCTGCTCATCAAACTAACGAGCTTGTTCTCCACCTTATGGTGGAAACTTTGTGCTTGCTCTTTTTCCTCTGCCTGGAATATTGATGTTTTTGTTTTACCTGTTTATTGTCTATCTTTCTTACTAAAATATAAGGCCCTTGAAAGCAATATTTGTCTGATACAGACATACCTCATTTGAATTCACCTTTTTTTATTGTGCTTCACACATACTGCATTTGTTACAAATTTAAGTTTGTGGCAATCCAGCACTGAACAAGTCTTCAGGCCCCTGTTATCCCACGGCATGTGCTCACTTTGTGTCTCTGTCACATTTTGGTAATTTTTGCAATATTTTAAACTTTTTCAATTACATCTGTTATGGTGATCTATGATCAGTGATCTCAGATGTTACATCTTGACATTGTAATTTGAGGCGGGGGGCAACATGAGTCATACTCATATTAAACAGAGAATATAATTGATAAACGTGTGTTCTGACTGTTCCACCGACTAACTGTTCCTTCATCTCTTTCCCTCTTCTTGGGCCTCTCTATTCCCTGAGATACAACAATATTGAAATTAGGCCAATTAACCTTACAATAGCTTCTAAGTGTTCAAGTGAAAGGAAGAGTCTCACACCTTTCACTTTAAATCGAAAGCTAGAAATCATTAAACTTCATGAGGAAATCATGTTGAAAGCCAGAAAGACTGAAAGCTAGACCTCTTTTGCCAAATAGCCAAATTGTTCATGTAAAGGAAAAGTTCCTGAAGGAAATTGAAAGTGCTACTCCAATGAACACACAGACGGTAAGAAAGCAAAACAGGCTTATGGCTCAGAAAATAAAGTTTTAATTGTCTGGATAGAAGATCAAATTGGATGCATTCTCTTAAGCCAAAGCCTAATCCAGAGCAAGGCCCTAACTCTCCTCAATTCTATGAAGGCTGAGAAAGGTGAAGAAGCTGTAGAAGAAAAGTTGGAAGCTAGCAGAGTGGTTCATGAGATTTAGGGGGAAAAAGCCATCTTCACAACAAAAGTGCCAAGTGAAATAGTGCTGATGTAGAAGCTGCTGCCAGTTATCCAGAAGACCTAGCTAAGATCATTGATGAAGCTAGCTACACCAAACAACAGATTTTCAATGTAGACAAAACAGTCTTATATTGGAAGAAGATGCCATCTAGTACTTTCATAGCTAGACAGAAGTCAATGCCTGGCTTCGAAGGCTGACTCTCTTGTTAGGGTCTAATGCAGCTGGTAACTTTAAGTTGAAGCCAATGCTTCTATATCATTCTGAAAATCCTAGATCTCTTAAGAGCTATGCTGAATCTACTCTGTGTGTACTCTAAACATGGAATAACAAAAATTGATAACAGCGTATCTTTTTGTAGCATCATTTACTGAACATTTTAAGTCTACTGTTGAGACTGCTAAAAAATTTCTTCTAAAGTATAAATGTTGATTAGTAGGGAAAAAATCTAATCTGATCAAAAAATGGGCAAAAGATTTGAATAGACATTTCTCAAAGGAAGATATTGAAATAGCGAACAGGCAAATGAACATAATTAATTATTAGAAAAATGCAAATCAAAACCACAATGACATATTATCTCACCCTAGTTAAAATGGTTTACATTCAAGAGACAGGCAGTCACAGAGACTGGAGAGGATGTGGAGAAAAGGGAACTCTTGTACACTGTTGGTGGGAATGTAAAATAGTACAACCATTATGAAGAACTGTTTGAGGTTTCCTCAAAAAACTAAAAATAGAGCTACCATGTGGATCCAGAAATCCTACTCCTGGGTATATACCCAAAAGAAAGGAAATCAGTATATCGAAGAGATAATCTTCATTGCTATATTTGTTGAAGCACTGTTCACAGTAGCCAAGATTTGGAAGTGACCTAAGTGTCCATCAATAGATGAATGGATAAAGAAAATGTGGTACATATATTCAATGGAGTGCTATTTAGCCATAAAAAAAGAATAAGACATAGTTACTTGCAACAACATGGATGAAAATGGAGATCATTATCTTAAGTGAAATAAGACAGACACAGACAAATGTCACATGTTCGCACTTATTTGAGGGATCTAAAAATCCAAACAATTGAACTCATGGACATAGAGTAGGATAATTACCAGATGCTGGGAAGGGTGGTGAAGGGTCTGTGCAGATAAAGAAGGTTCATGGATTTAAAAATAGTTTAAAAAAAATGAATAAGACCTGCTATTTGAGAACAAAACAAAATACTGAGGTCAATAATAACTTAACTGTACATTTTAAAGTAAACAAGTATAACTGGATTATTTGCATCACAAAAGATAAATTCTTGAGGAGATTGATACCCCATTCTCCATGATGTGATTGTTTCACATTGCATAGCTATTTCCAACATCTCAGGTACCCCCTGAATACATACACTTACTATATACTCCCAAAAACTAAAAGTTTAAGAATTTTTTTAAATTTTTAAAAATAAAATATTATTGCTCATTGACAATGCATCTGTTGACCCAAGAGCTCTGGTAGAGATGTACAATGAGATTAATGTTGTTTCATGCCTTCTAACACATCCATTCTGCAGTCCATAGATCAGGAAGGAATTTCTACTTTCAAGCCTTATTAGTTAAGAAATACATTTCATAAGGTTATGGTTGGATAGAGATGGGTGAAGTAGATAGGAACTTTCTTGAAAGTGTTCACCATTTTAGATGTCATTAAGAGCATGTGTGATTCACGGAAAAATATCAAAATATCCACATTAACAGGAGTTTGGAAGAAGTTGATTCTAATCCTCTTGGATGACTTTGAGGGGTTCAGGATTTCAATGGAGGAAGTAAATGCAGGTGTGGTGGAAATAGCAGAATAGCTAGAATTAGAAATGGAACCTGAAGATGTGAATAAGTTGCTGCTTCTTATGAATGAGCAAAACAGAAATTCTGGAGATGAAAAACTACTCCTCGTGGAGATGCCACAAACATTGTTGAAATGACAATAAAGGATTTAGAATATTGTAAACTCAGTTGATAAAGCAGCAGCAGAGTTTGAGAGAATTGACTCCAATTTTGGAAGAAATTCTACTGTGGGTAAAATGCTATCAAATAGCACCACATGCTACAGAGAAATCTTCCATGAAAGGAAGAGTCAAAATCAATACAGCAAATTTCACTGTTGTTTTATTTTAAGAAATTGCCACAGCCACACCAATCTCCGGCAAACAGGACTCTGATCAGCCATCAGCCATCAACATCAAGGCAAGACCCTCCACCAGAAAAAGGATTTTAAGACGCAGATATTTTAGACATAACAATGCTACTGCACTCCTAATGGGCTATAGTAAAATACAACTTTTAAGAGCACTGAGAAACCAAGAAATTCACGTGACTGGCATGATTAAGATATTTGCTTTATCGTGCTCTAATCAAATCTGCAGTATCTCTGAGGTACGCCTCTGTATTCTTCACTGTATTTTCAGCAACACAAACAGTATCTGGCATGCAGTAGCATCTCGATAAATGCTTTAGATAATAATTGTACCACTTACTCTCTCAGGCCTTCACAGCCAATCCTACTGCATCTGAAACCCCAAGAAAAAAGAAATAATATCTAAAAACTCCCACCTTTTAATTTCTCATTTCCTCACCCTTATACTTCCAACCTTTTCTCTTTCCTTCAAAGGAGACATCCCATGTAATAGCAATAACCCTTACTCATGAGAACTATATATTCACGCCTTCCACTCTTCGCCCACTTCTGCAGAAGAGTTAGCCTTACTCTGTGGTTTGCTAGTGGCTGTGGGGCTGCTCCATCCCTGATGGGATGGCAACACATAATCCCTTCAACATGAACCACATATCCACAAGCAAGATCAGATTTGTGTTGCTGTTTCATTTTCACTAAGAAATGGAGATAATCAAGTTTTGTTTTATTTTGCTTTGTTACCTATGTGATGAAAATTATTTTCCAAATCCTCTAGTGAATAATAAAGGCAGAATGATTGTAGAAAGTATACTATTGCAAACTGATCTGTAAATACTGCAAACATAAAGATATCAGTTTGCAAGTATTAACTGCAATTTCTTTACCTATGTGTCAGGAACAGATATGGATGGCCAGCATACACATTCTGTCCTAACACAGCTTATGACATCCTTCATTCAATGAGAAACCCTGTATTTTTGCTTTTTCCCTTCTATTCTGAAAGAAGAATCCAGTAGTATTTCTTCCAGTTAACTATCTCTACTCTTCTTTTTAATTGGAAAAAGGATGTCATGTGATTCATAACAAAAGCTTGACCTCAGTAAAAACAGAAAGCTTGGGCAATTGTTAAGCAGTGTGGTTTTTTGAACAGTTAATATTATTTTCATCCTAATAAAAATTTCAACTCTGTCAAACAAGAAAGGTGGCAAAAGCCAAGAAATACATATCCTACCACTTTTATGATTTTGGAAACTCTTAAATAACTGAAAAAAATTGAAATGTAGCCAAGAAGGAGAGAAAAGGGGACTCTGTGTCTTTAAGCTAGGGAGAAAAATAAAACCCAATCATTCTGAATGTATTGCTTTAGTCATCTGGTTTCATTCTATTAATGACCTTTAACATCTGCAAAAATATTGTGAAAAGCTAATTTTGTTTGTGCTGAGGTGGAGCAGAACAGTTTCTGGCTGTCACTCTTGGATGTGCTATAAAATAAAATTGTCTTTCTGGGAGTCTGACAAAAACCTACTGTACAGATCCAGTTTATTTACAACATCTAGGAATGAAAAGAAAACAGAATTTTACAACATGCCAACATGGGAGAAATGAATAGTACTTACACATTTGCGTGTGTGCATGTGTGTGTGTGTGTGTGCGTGCGTGTGTGTGTATGTTTGCAGTACCACATACAGATATCTCCCAAGATTAGAGATTTTTAAAATAACATTTGATGACATTCAACAAAAATTCTAACCAGCAAGACTATTTCTCAATAAATGTTATGCTGCTAAAATGTGAGAAAGCATTCTTCAACATGGCGTTTTGATTTACTACAAAGCCCTTTGCAAAGGAGAAATGGCCTCATTTCCTCATTTTGACAAGGCTTATGTTTCCATTAATTAAATGGGAATCTTCAGAAAAGAGATAGTGTCATCAGGGTTAATGTATGGACTTTACATTCTTAGAGGCCAAGGTTAAAAATATACCTAGTACCCTTCAAAAAGAATAAGTGCAGTCATACCAGCCTTGTCCTTAATATTCACTCATTCTCAATTGCACTATCCAATTTTGTGAATGATTTGTGGACTCTGCCACAGGTTCTTTAGGCCCAGATTTGTGGGTCCGAAGAATGCAGGAGTGTCATGGTTCAGGAGTCTGATGAGCACCATATGCCCAGATAGAATGGTAGATCCCAAGCTTGGAAGAGGGCTTGTGGCCATCTAGCCAAGGTTCCAATCTGATGATTAAATCCTCCTGACAGCATACTTGCCCAAGGCCAAATGCTGATGCATGACCACTCCTAACGAGAGATAATTCACTGCCTTCAGAGTCAGCACGCTATTTTGAGAAAGTCTGGCTTTTAGAAAGTTTTCAGAATTTTGAACTGAAACACTTTATCTTGGGACCATGGAGAATTCTCTTCTGCATCACTGTCCTTGGTATACTTGAAGACAAGTGAAATTTAACTGATTCCATTCCCGTAGCCTCTGGCCTGACTTCAGATCCTTTTGTTATCAGGTGTTTTCAGTTATTCATAAATGAATAGAAAGGATGGGGCTGGACAGACAGGTAGTTAGGTGATAGATAGATAAACAGAAAGAATAAACACAAATAGATGTTCTGTAGACATAAGTGTTCACAGAGTCACAAAAAGGCTATCACGTTCCTCATCTGGATATAAAGATTTTAAGAACAGATAGTCATTTAGCAGATATATCACATTTACCCATGCCAAGCTCACCAGCTTAGCCAAAATTGCTAAGCCTTTTGTTTTGTTTTGGCTTGGTTTGGTTTGGAGGCACAGTCTTGCTCTGTTGCCCAGGCTGGAGTACAGTAGAACAATCACAGCTCACTGCAGCCTCGACCTCCTGGGCTCAAACAATCCTCCCACCTCAGCCTCCCAAGAAGCTGGGATTCCAGGTGCATACCACCATGCTCAGCTAATTTTTTTCTGTTTTTTGTAGAGTTGAGGTCTCACTGTGTTGCCCAGGCTGGTCTCGCACTCCTGGGCTCAAGCAATCTTCCCACTTCAGACTCCCAAAGTGCCAGAATTACAGGCATGAGTCATAGCCCCAGCCTTGCTAAGCTTGTTGTAATAGTTTCTGCTAAACTTATTGCCTGAATCCACAGTTATAGCTTTAAGAACCTAGCTTAGAACTTCACATCATGTGTTTGGAGTTTGATCTTATTTTGACCTGTAATCCAAACTGGTCTATCTTGGAAAGAACTACAGGGAAACACACTCAGCCTTTTCAGTTGCTTCATCATCTGCACCTTCTAGCACATGCCAAAACCACCCCAAGGATGGGAAAGGAAACCAAACCATCCCATTAGTACTTATGTAAAAGTTCTACCCTCTTGCTTTTAATCAGTTTTACTTTGACCTCATAACTGTAGTGATAATGAAGGAAGTTTCTAATTTACAGCAAACGGTGCCAAATAAATACCTAGTAGGATAGAATTCTCTCTTTGGATAGGGAGAGACAGTGATCTATAAGCAGTCGTCAAGTAGGTTGACAAACTTTCAAGATGAATAATTTTTTATTTTAACCTTTCCTTTCTGGTTTCTTATTCTCACCCTACTCAGTTATCATATCCCAACTCTTCCTCAACAGCACAACGAATGGACTTTAGAGTGATGTATTTTCTTTTCATCTTCAAATATGTACAGTTCCATAATGGGCCATCTGTCATTTTGTGATTCCATGTAGACAACAATGCCCTAAAGTTTTGTTGCCATAGAAACCACACCAGCGTTTCCAAAGCAAACTCTGTAATCATTCCTACTCTCAGAATCTTTCCAACATGGGGCAGGAGCAGAGGTTAAAATTCCGGGAAATTTAAGTCCCTAATATTTGTTACCTGTTTAGAATGAATGCTTAACCTAGTTCACATCCAGTTGCAATGAACCGGATTACAATGTTTTAAAAGAGGAGTAAAAGGGTCTTCTGTAAGCTATGCGTGCGTGTATGTGGGGTTTTTATTTTTTTAAGTTAGTTTTGTTAGAGGGAAGTTAAGTCTTAGTTTGAATTCTGGAGAGATACTTTGATGTAGCAATCAAACCTTCCTTTTCACTTTGCTGAAGACCAATTTTAGAAGAGCCAAGAAAAAAATGCAGCTCATTGTTCATATTCTTGTCTCCTATCTCATAGTATTCCAGAGCATCTGTGCCACATTATTGCAGGATAAAGGAACCAAGAGTGTATTCTGTGGAGAATGAGAGAAAAGCACAGTTTTTAATCTTGATTTTATTTTCTTTCTGCAGAGACTATCTTTTACGTATCTTTAACTTCTTTCCTGTCCCATAGGCATAGAAATGATTCATTTTCTTCTGCTTTTATTTTCAATTTTCCACAGCTTTTACAGAAGGCATATCTGCATGGCACTGGCGGAGGGGGATATTGTTTCACAGAGAAGTCAGTCAAACCTCTGTGCTCTCCCCTCTGCTGCCTAATGTTTTTCAAGCACTTTACAAGTTTTTTATTCCAAAAAAAAAAGAAGAACTGAGATTCAGTAAGTTTCCATTACTTACTCAGGAAACAAAGCAGGTTGCCAGGGCAGTAGGAAGAAAGGAAATGAGTTGTGGGGAGATTAGTCAGGGGCCGTTGCAAAATTGTGGGCCAGGCACAGGAGAAGAAGGGGCAGTGGGAATGAAAAGAAAGACATCAACTGCAGAAAATCTCTGAGAGCATTCATTCAGTCATTCATTCATTCAACAAGATGGCAGGTGTCATCCAATTTGCTGCAGAAGAAGGAATGCAGAAGGGAGTAGAATAGGATCCATGTAACTGAGGGGCAGGGAGGGGCTCTCACACAGGGTTGGCAGAAACAAAATAGATGCAACTGTTTGATATGGTAATTTAGCAGTGAACATTATTTGAAATATACATTTATTTTATTTCATTTTTATGATACTTATACTTCAAGTTTATTACAATATTGAAATAAAAAAATTACAAACACTGATAGTGCCACCAGCTAAAGATAATCATTCTTACATTTTGACATACATTCTTCTAGCCTCTTTAATGTACCTTTTATGTAACTGCTGTACTGTACAACTGTGTGTGTGTGTGTGTGTGTGTGTGTGTGTGTGTTGACTTCTGGATATCCTTTACATATGAAGAAATAAGCACTTTGTACATTAGCACAAATATCTCATAATTACCATTTTTAGAATTGTGTAATTGTCTATAATGTGATTATATCATAATTTTACTAAACCAAATGTGAAATATTAAAGACTTTGTCTCTGTTAACTTTTCTACTTTATAAATAATGCTGTATTGAACATCTTTGAATCATTGCCTCAGAATATATTCACCAAGTGGCATTAACATTTCTAAGCTATAACAGGTTGTAGCAGTGGGCACCTACTTACATGTCACACCACTTTTTGTTTTAGTTTTCTAGTGGCTGATGTGATATACTTAGCATTAGAGCCACGTGAACAATGGAACCCTCCTGGGTCTTCTGGGATCTACGCTTCCACCTACTCTCAGCCATCAGTCACAGAACCTTACTTTTCTTCCTTTCTAATGCTTTTCTCAATCAGCTCACTGAAAGAATAAAAGGTTCCCAGGATTTCTTCTTCTAGGGACTTAATAAACACCCTGTTAAAGTTTCTTTAGGCATGGCTAACTTGGGGTGGCTTTTCAGGTGAGAACTGATGGAGTTCTGATATGCCAGGTACTTTATTATTTTAAACGAATTTAATCTTCATACTTCCAAGGTTCAGTCCCCAACCTGCTTCCCCTCATGGTCTGCTATAACAATCCAGATTTCTTAATAAAGTTGTGTCCCTATAGTGAGCCTGTGTTTAATAAGGTGAAAATGATGTTATGGACGAAATTGTGTCTCCCTGAAATCTGCATGTTGAAGACCTTACCCCATTGTGACTATATTTGTAGATAAAATCTTTAAAGATATTTAATTAAGGTTAAATGATGTCATAAGAGTGGGGCCCTTATCCAGTAGCACTGGTGCCCTTCTAAGAATAGGAGGGGACAGCAGGAGTGCATGCACAGAGAAGAGGCCACGTGGGGACGCAGGGCGGAGGCAGCTGTCTGCAAGTCAAGGAGAAAAGTGTCACGATAAATCTAACCTGCTGACATCTTGATCTTGGGCTCCCAGCCTCCAGAACTGTGACAAAATACATTTCTGTTTCTGAACTCTAAGTATAATAATAAACTAAAACATTGGGCATTAAAAAAAAAAAAGTTCACAGACTACCCAGGACATATACGATTTAAATAAAAAATTTTTAAAGTGAATTTCTATAGGCAATAAAACTGGCGAAATTTGTTTAGGAAATTCTTCTTGAAGGAAGTACATGTTCCTTTGGCAGAAAAAAAAATACATTTCTATTTCTTAGGTCATTTGGTCTGTGGTATTCTCTTATTGCAAGCCAAGCAGACTAATAATGATGGATGAGTCTCTGCCCTCAAGGGATTCAAAACCTACTTGTGACAAAAACATGTGATCCCTTTGCCTCAAACCTCATAAACTCAGGCCATCCAGCAGCAACACGATAGCAGCCCTATACCAGATGAACCTACTTATGCAGAGCACAGCAATCCCCACCTGACTTACACTCATATAACTAATTAAGGAAATGCTCAAGTTCTGTTGTAGCATCAAAAGTGTGCTAGCAAATCTAGCTCTTCTGCACACTACATCGTATGCTTCCCATTTGTGCTCTACTGTGGTCACATGGATTCCATTCGATTCTCTAAGGTCTGCTGTTACGACCGCACGGAAATTACGGCCCAGCATAAAAGTCCCTGGGTCTTGGAGATGACTGCAGCCTTCCCCTTTTCTCATGGATGACTATATGCCATGGGGAATCCTCTTTGTTCTACCCATGCCATGAGTGCATCAGTAGTTACTTCAGCAAAATAGTTGGAATAGCATCAGTCTGCAGCCTAAGCACAAAATCATGCAGACCTTTGCCTTCAGTTTTGATTGCCTATATTTTATAATCTATATATTGGAACCCATTTATCTCAGTCTTCAGTAAAAACCATGGGGATTTGGGCCAAAGGAACATTTGAGAAAAATACAAAAAGCTGTACCTCAATCTGCCTTTTTGGTCAAGTTTTTCCCCTGAACTTTCACCCCTCAAGAGCACATTTCTTTCCTTGAGTTTCCTAGAATCTTCATGAAAATAGATGTTTGGGACGCTGGCCCCAAATCCTTCTAAAGAAGCCTTGTCATGTCTGACCTCATAACATGTGCACATCTGGGCTTCTCCTTGAGGACACACACTGTATAAAGCACATATGTATAAGGAAATCTACGTGATACAGAAGTGTGCTATGTACATAGTGAAAACAGAAGCTAGTTTTTATGGAGCACAGATTATGTACTCTGACTTGGTGCTTCATCAGCATTTGATTCTTCAATTCCCACATCTTCGCTAGGTGAGAGAGAGTATGACTGCCCTGACCTGGAGAGGTGGGAAACACAGCTTAGACATATTATACAACTTGTCCGAAGACAGCGGCAGAACCAGGAGTCAAACCCAAGTCCATTAACTCTGGAGACTACACTATAAACTACAAACCGTGCCCAACATGTACTGAAGAAGAATTACTATGAGGGGTTCAAAGCAACAAGACATTGGTATTTATTAGAACAATGGTCTATTGAGGAGGCACAACTGAAAATGCCCCTCGAAAGAGGTATAGAGCACAGAGGTGTGGACGCTTATCATAGTTATGGAGGATTAGAGAAGATTCAGATTAAAATCTTGAAGAGCGAGATTTCTAAGGGATGTTAAAGGTACTAAGGACTTCAGGTCTTTATGCAGTGGAAGCTGTGACAGTGAATTTATAATGATCTTCTCTCCATGAAGGCTGCTAACTTCCCAGGTGAGAAACAGCTATGGTCCTAAGCTAACATGAGAGATTTCAAGCTTTCACAATGCTGACAGGTGTGAGACACTCAGAAGCAGCATGCTTCACCAAGGAAAACAGCCATGTATCTTCAAGCGCTTAGGGGAGCAAACATTCTCTAATTCCCGTGGAGACCTAGAAGAGTTCCTCATTGTGGAATCGCGCAGCCCATTTCTTAGCTGGGTGGGTGAAATGCTCTCTGGTTCACATAGATTATGCTTCCTCTTTAGAAGCATAGGTATAAAACAGGAGAGTCTGTTTTAAGAGGATCTGTTTGATGTTTAATGTAACTGAAGTCCACGCACCTGAAGCCTTTAAGTAATATAAGTGGTATGTACTTGTTTATATGTGCATGTGTCTCTATGTTTCTGTGTTTGTGTATTTATGCATATGTGTATGCAATTAAAAAAATCATAAACTCATTTCACATTGATGTCGTAGCTTAAAGATGATAGAAACCATGTAGATGTTAGTAAGTCATTGGAAAATATCTTTATTTTCTTGGAAATCTGTGGCTGAGGTACAGAATCATGAGCAACATAAGCCACCAGTTAACCTTTATACCTAGCTCTGCATTCCAAAAGAGAAATCAAGGCACTCAACACATTCATCTTACTGCCTCAATTACTTGAAGTGGATAATCAGCTTAACACTATAAGGATGATGCTGAATATGTGTTGATTTTTCTTTGTGATTGATTGCTGTGCTTTGACACTATACTCATAATTATGCACCCAGGCACCACCTGGCACCATTGTCTACCTTCACTAGTCACACATCAGGTGATCATTTTTGCAGCTTTTTCTTCATTGTACATAGTTGCCAGTGGAAATGCCTAGAACTTAAGGAATGTTTTATTGGCTTAAATAACAGTATATGTTTTAAAGTACTAGTTGGTGAAAACTAAGCAGTTTCAGACAGAAATCTTCCCTGAAGTTCAAAGACCGTTTTGTCTACAGCACATTTTACTCAGTTTACTCACAAATGCTGCTTCATATTTTAGGTAACACTGAAGTTTCTTAATAGGTGAATGTCCAAATGTAAGTAATAGGCACACCATGACACACATTCTTTGCACTAATGTTTTTATGTGAGCAATCAAGTATGTTTGTACGTTTATTGAATAACAATTATAATGAAAACTGTTACTGTCTGCTCCCACAAAGAAGCAAATGCTTACACAGGACACTTGTTTCAGTCTCCCCACCTGTCCACCTGGCACCATGGTCCCAGATAATTGAGAGCAAAGCTAAGCTTGTGCCCTCTACCTGGAACACCTGAGCCGGCACCCATGTCGCTCCTGCAGAAAGTGCTCTACAAACCTGGTTGTTGTCCTTGTGAACAGTGCCCAATAAAAATAAAATCTAGAAAAACACTGTCTCAACCAAACCCCTACTCTCAAGATGGAATTGCATGAGTCCATGAGCCTTCTGTATTTCCATGGCTCCCGTTTGATAAAAGGATCAACTGCGTTATCTGCCCATAGTCTGTTGTCCTTGAGGAACCTCACAAGCCTTTTCCTGCCCCAACCCTACAGGAGTGCTTGAGGTTTAATGCTTTTCTGACCATATGCATCATGAGCCAAGCCCCTGAGTATCCTGGAAGCCCCTTACATCAGTCTTCACTAAACACATGGGTCTGGGGATGGTCTGTGCCTCCTCACCTTCTATGCAGTGTGCTCAGGACTGAGCTCTGAAGGCCACCACGAGCATGAGCTTTCCACCTCCCACCCAACATATCCTGGCTAACAAGCATCATATGAAGTCACAACTCTCCCAGTCCTTTGTAACTTGCTGACCCTCCTAGGACGGGACCACTGTACTGTTCCAGCTGAGTGACAGACTCCACAATGCTTTTCATTATAAGCTACTTGTCCAGCAGGCTAATGACAGGTCTCCACTTGCCCTGGAGCACTGGCCCTTCAGTTGACTGCAGATGTCCTTATTTGGAAATTGTCCTTTAGAATTTCTCAATCAGTATGGCGATTGCTTCTTCACAGAGAAATTAGAGGCTGCCCTCTCTGCAGATGCAGCTTTACTTCCAGATTGAAGGAATGTTCCATTTAAAAGCGGAATTTGCAAAGATGAGTTACAGCTCAGGAAATAACACATAAGCTAACAGAAGCATACCAGTTGTTGATATATTTAATCCAAAATGAAGACAAGAAAGGAATCTCACTGGTTCTTGTATACTGAGTACAATAAATTCTTACTGTTGTGTGCTGGTCACCAATGTGATGGGGTAAGATTCGGACTTTCAAACAAGCTAATGCTGTTAGCTCTTTGCTTTGTGTTTGGGAGATGTATAACCAGTGAATTGACTCATTTTTATTTTCATATAAAAACGTGAGTTTTTTGAGGGGGACACCTAGGGCTTTTTTAGACATTTATTATTTTGCTTCTCTCAAATAACACAGAAATGGATTTTTTAGTATTCAGAGCTCTTATTTTCCCCTGCTTCCAAACAATCTGTAACTAAAAGATAAGCAATGAAAATGGTGCATGTTCGCAGTAGGCCCCATCTTGAGTTACATAACCGTGGGACGCAATGAACTCACCTGGCACTCACAATGGACCAAGGACCAGAAACTTGGGCTGCAGATGACTGCAGGAAAAATTATAGAAAGTAGTAAAAAAGATGTTGCAGTGGGGTTTCCCTCCTTTGTCTTTTCTCCCCAAAGCATATCATCCTTTCTTCTTTTACAGAAGTAAGTCTTTGGGTTTCCTGGTAGCTCTGACCCAGATTCTGCCTGCCTCTTCTCCAGACATCAGGGCAGAGACTCCCTGAGGTGAGCACTGGGCTTCTGCCCACGGTGGGCAGAGGCTTGATCACATCAGTGCAGTCACCTGCAGGACATATGCCAGGGAGATCAGATCTTGATATTTCTTTCTGATAAAACATACTATCAAATACCAAGTCATTTGCCGTCTGGTTAATTTACGCCATTTAGACGGCCGCAAACAAAATCAGCTGCAGGTTGTGTCATTCATTGTCTGCTCTTCCATCATCCTTGTTTCCGCCTTTGAGTCAGTGTCAACCTACACAGTTAAACCTGCTCGGTGCCAATCAAAAGTTTTCTTACACTCTGTCTTGTAAAACTGATTTGTTTTCCCTTTTTTCTCCCCACCTCCACATTTTCCCCGAACAGAGTCAAGAGAGGGGTTCATTTCCTGGTTATGTGTCTTACTGGACGTGTGAACTTGTGCAAATTACGTAACGTCTCTCAGCCTCAGTTTTCATGTGAGAAAAATGAAGGAAATAATGCTTGCTTCACAGAGTTGTTATGACAATCAACTAAGAAATTTCTGTGTGAAAGTACTTTAATGAATGGTATAGAAGGTGCCTACACCTCCCGCAAGCGGGACTACTTCTTCCAACGCGTGAGCATCCTCCTTCCTGTCCTACGTCAGACTGGCCCTAATCAACCACATCTGTAGCAGAATCCACGGGACCTACATTTACTCCCCCAGTAAATGAGCTGCCTATTAGCATGAGCAATGGGGACCAAGTAGTTATTTTTCCTGTGTGCAGATTTTTTTTTTCACTCTTTGTGTATTTTTAGAGAGGAAATTTTTCTCCCAGAATCAAAATTAACATATTCTAAAGCAGCCATTATGCCTTACATTTTGATCCCGTGGTAAATAGAGATCTTGATTCCATCATCACTGGGGTATAAACCTGCACTCAGTTTAGTAACAGTGCAGTCAGAAGACGCAGGAAACTAGAACACATAATATTAGAACCCAAAATATTGGAGGGGAATATTGTTATTGTGCTTTGCAAAATGGAAGAATACATTTTGGAGAGTAAAGAGTCAAGTTCCTCCCCTGCCTGAGCTCCCCTGCCAGCCTCTCGCTCCTTCTCGCTGCTATTAGCCTCTCATAATGTAAAACATTTCTTCATTTCCAGCAGATAATACTTTCAGTGAAAAGGTAATTTTTGAAGTCTATTACTCGCATTCTTAGTGAAGAATACAATGTAGCATTTTGTTCTAATATGCCATTGAAATTGTTTGAGTAGGGATACCACGGAATCAAATACAAAATGTCAAAATGGTTTCCATTAACTATGCACATTTGCACTGCTTCCGTTAATGGTCATGTTTTTGTTCTTTTCCTTCATCTTTGCATCTATAAGATGAAATGATTCAGTTGATGTAACTGAAAAGTACATTGAAAAGGTAGAGAGCAAATTACAGAAGCATCAAGCCACAATTCCACCCACAGACTTTATTTTATAATGAAGTTTAATAATGATAGAAACTGTCGTTAGATTTAAACATCAGTCATTTCAGCAATTGTAGTTAATGTGAATATCTCATACCGAGTAATGTTTTATAAAAACATGGCAGGGATTGTGTATTATATTGAACTGAAATGTCGTAATGAAATCTTAACTAGATGCTATTATTGCAATACATATTATGTTAAGAGAAATTTACTTCAACTTGAAAAGAGAAAATGAGTACTGTGTTTCCTTCAACATCATAAGTTCAGATAAAATCATTTTACTTGGAAGAAAGTTTTTTTTTTCTTTCCTAGACTTAACATGAGCATATCTATCTGTCTATCTATCTATCTATCTATCTATATACACATACCCATTAATTATGATAACAGGTGTTGTGCTGATGTATCTTAGTGGTAAATGTACAACAAAAATATATTTTTCTTTGACACTACATTATCTTTAGGAAGAAATTTGTGGTTCTTATACAGTATATGAGTTTCTCCTTTAATCTATCTTGAAGAAGAAAGAGTATTCCCAATGGCAGAGTCCTAGGTCTAAACCTCAGTGAGCTTTGTTACGACTGGGTCGAGCTCATAACAGCGTTGAGAAGCCCTGCCAGGTGGTCATGCTTGCTGAGTCATTCAGCTGCCAACTGTCCCTGCCTCGCTTCCTGATGGTACAGGTTCCTGCTGATGACTGTAAAAGAACAATGGCAATATCAAATGAAATCAACACCCGAAAACTCTCATTTTCCACTGCCTACCCACTTCCCACCCCACTCACAGCAGTCTCTGTCCACATCAGACAGGTTGATAGAGTCTCAGTGTGTGCTCATTTGATGAATAAAGAAGAAGGAAGAAAATGTTCACTTCTGAGTATCATGTTCCCTCTTAGCACAGAGGAGGAGAAGAGTAGAAAGGAAGAGAAGAAACGCAACCAGTCTTTCCTAGTACAATATTTCTCTACAGTCCACAGCATGTTCCAGAGTGATCAGGAAGTAAAAGCAACGGACCACAACAAAGAATGTGTGTACTGTACATACACTTGAGTAAATGTCATCATTTTCACCTCATGAAAGGTTACAGAAAAGGTTTTTCTTGTTTAGCTTCTCTCGAGTCTTTTGTGCTCATGTGTGCATTTTTGTATGTTAACAGTTTCACAAATGCGACTGGATAAATGCACCGGATTCCAGGAAAGGTCCAGAACATTAGTCTTTGCCGCCAGATGGCAGTGTAATACCACTCTTGTATAGAACCGGCACAATTAAAATGGGCACAAGGGACCTTGGATAAGTACTACTCACTATGCTGGCCCCTGAAATTAGATATTATTCCCTTTTAATATTCAATACATCTTATATCGAATATTTCATATTGAATACATTTGTAAAGGAATCCATAGCTATGACAAAAGAATCATTTCATACACTGACTGCTATGCAACAAACTCCTATCAAAACATACTAGCATAAAATAATAATGTTTTATTATTAATCACAATTCCATGAGCCGATTGCACTCAGATGAGCCATTCTTCTGCATTTGTCTTCTACTTCACAGGATGGAGCTGGGGTCTCCCATATATCTATGTTCAGCTGGGGCTAGGGCTGGAATTTCCAGGACGGCCTCTCATGCTTCAGGGTCCTCCTCCAGGGGTCCAGTCACTATTGAAATCTAGCACTAGCTTCCCTACATACCATATGGGCAACTGACTTCCAAAACATAGCCCCTTTCTTCAAGTGTTAATAAAGCTGCTGCATGAATCACACTTGCTAATGATCCATTGGCCGAAACAAGTCAAGTGACTCAGCCACAGCCACATGATGTGAAAAAACTACATGCAAGCCTAAACTCCCGGAGGCAGGGCAATGGACAGGCCACCATAGGATTCACAGCTCTGCAACCACAAAAGAATCAGAAAACTCTCTAGCTCAATTCACATTAGAAATATTATAAATCTTCTTTTATCACTACTTCTTTTATCAGTAAATCACAGGTAAGACAAATGGCACTGATACAACTTGTGAAGTGTCATAAAAATAGACCTTCAGGCTACTGCTGCCCATGGTATTTTACTCTACATAGAAGGGCACAGTTCCAGGCTCTGGCCTCAGGACTGCAGGGCCTCAAACTCAAATTTTAAGGGCACCCAGTATTGAGCAAGCTAAAAAGGAAAACTAGGGCTAAGTAAACTTACAAAAGATAACGTCATCAACTTTCTGCACACACTGTAAATTCAGTGTGCGCAGAAAGACCTACCTGGTGCATGAATGGAGACTATCAGCGAACTCAATCATAGCGCATAAATCCCCCAGGAAAACAAATTATAAAGCAGAGGTTGCTTTATGAACACAAATTTGGAGGAAAGGAAGCTGGATAGTCTCAATGAATATTTCCATTAGGGCTGATGAATCGTCCTTCTCTGTTCCATAAACATCTCTATTTTAAGAACTGACTCAGTTTCATTCAATTACAGCAACATTGCCTCTTAATAAGATCAGAAAAACAATGATCTAACATTATTTTTGCCAGAAAAGAGGATGAACAGGATTAAGAACAAAAGTCGAAACTTTTCTCAACGTTTTGTGTTGCACAAAGCTAGAAATTTTTCATCCAAGATCATATTTCTACTTATTATGAATGACCCATAAAGCGCTGTAGACACATACTGTTGATTCAGCAATTAGTGCACATCCATTTTTAATATGATAATCCCCATGGCTAACAGGTTGGTATACCCAAATGATGCTTCTGTACTTCAGTTAATGTCTGCTAATAATTGAACCCAAGAACAGCACCCATCAACAATTCCAAATTTATTTCCCAGCATCAAGATTAAAACTAAACAGCAAGGCCTTGCATCCTCTAAAGCAGTCTACTCAATTCATTTACATATAAAACTCATAGACTCTGCAAATGGAACTGATATATGCTGCATTATTCCTAAGCTTGCAATGAGTTAGAAACAAAACGGGATGAGGGAAACCTAATAAAACGCTTCAGAAAGGGTGTAGATTATTATTTAATCATTAACGTAGCAAATACATAGTTAGAAATTCAATATGTGGATTATATAAATAGTATTTTCTTATAAGAATCTTGTAATCCAAATTCTCGAAATTCCGTTTTCATAAAGGTAACACAACTTTTTTCTCAGATGATTGGTCTTCCTCCCATGATAAAATATCCTTCACTGTGTTACAGCCTGGGATTGTTTCATCAGATGAGGATGGAGAAATATTTGGTTGATTGACCAAGACTGGTGGAGTTATTTAGCATATGTAAGAGAGTTTTGTTTCTTTAAATGTTAGACATCTCATGTGTCAATATAAAAATGTCAGTTCTTGAAACCGTTGCTACACAAGGATCTCTCAAAAAATGTATTTATTTGAGTATTTATTGAATTTTAACATTCATTACCTAAGAGCTAGTAAATGGCTCTGCATTTGGGATTACATGAACTATTTTAGGCATTCAATTCTTTGATTTACAACTCATAACAAAACATCTCACACTCATAATCAGCCTATTGGCTTGGGATGATCGACAATGTTTACAGTGTACTCTGAGAAATGCTGGAGAGTTCTCAGAGCTAAACAAGAAGGCACAGAGTCAAGAGGAAATCGGGTCAAACTTGAGACTCCCCCAAATCCCTTCAAATAGAGAAAATCTTCTTTCATTTGTTTAAGATGTTGCCAATTTTCGTAAAGGAGAGTAAATACTGAGCTGGTGTTCATGGTAAGTTCTCAATAAACATTTGCTTTTTGCTTGTTGGAGAGGAAGGGAAGGTGGGGGGAGAGCAGGGAAGGACAGAGCAAGGCAGGGAAGGGACAGGGAAGGAAAGGAAGGGAGAGGGAGAGGGAGAGGGAGAGGGAGGAAAAGGAACGGAGAGGGAAGGATGGAGGGAAGGAAGGAAGGAGGAAAAGAAGAACAGAAGGCCCAATTGTCAAATACGTTTCAGAGTTCCACATATTATGTCTTTGAGTGTAAAATTGATATTAGTATATTGAAGGCTCTGATAAGTGGTGCAATTAAGAAAAATGCTTAACTTTTTAACCTGCTATTCCATAAATGTATTTAAATACTAAACCCTCCTCTGTTTTTATCTTTATCAAAATCATTAAAATCCTGCAGAATGTATGTTTTTTAGAAGTTTGGTAAATGCTACCCTAGTAGATACTACAGTGAACACAAATATTCGGTACAGCAAAGAATTGCTGTTACTATATCACTCATATGTGTCCGGTAGATTAAGTTCGAAGTCATTCTATAATTCAATATACAGT
The DNA here is from genome assembly GCF_048565385.1 of Saimiri boliviensis. NCBI lineage: Eukaryota > Metazoa > Chordata > Mammalia > Primates > Cebidae > Saimiri > Saimiri boliviensis. The sequence continues at coordinate 13,022,332 of NC_133463.1, forward strand.
ATTATTTACCGCTCTTTTATTTCCTTTCTTATACTGGCAGCAGTGAAAGCCACTGGTTAAGTTCTGAAGTTTAAATCCTAGCTCCGCTACCTAACAATGGGACCGTGGGCACATTCCTCATTCTCTGTCTGAGTTTCCTCATTTGTAAAATAGATAACATTGAATGTATTTCCTGAATGCAGGAAATGGGAAGATTCCAAACTCTATAGTTCCTGGGAGTAGTACATAGGTAGATTTCTGAACTCTAGCATAGATCTACTAAATCTAATGCTCTGGAAAAACCGTCTGCAACTTACACTGCCCCAGTGATTTTCATGAGGGTAAACTCAGAAGACATTGAGCATGCAAAAGAGGAGCACCACCACTGCTTCCAAAACCAGGTATGCATGAAATGAGAGCATACCTGGTTTTTCTGTGCCCATAAGGCAGAACCAGGACTTTGGCAGAAGTGAGAGAAGGCAAATTTTAGCTCAATATAAAGAAGGACTTTCCAACAAACATGGCTGTGCAAAGATTGTGCAGGCTTCTTTGAGAAACAGATACCTGCCCTTGAGCCTGGGGTCACTTATTACACTGGAGCTTTTTCCAGGATGTTTGAAGGGGGATTCAAGCATCTCTGGAGATTGTTAGACTACCTGACTCCTGCATTTTCCTTCCAACCCTGACGTGTTAGGATTCTACCTCTCATGACACCAGGCCCGTACTAAGCAACATCCATGCCCAAATATACTTACTTCACTCTTCATACATTTATTTGAGGAAGAATTTTTTTTAAAGATTTTGGTATATGATATTTTTTGGAAGATAGTTTTAAATACTGTCAATGCAGGACACTACATCATGTGTGCTAAACATCCTCTGAATACACAGGTTCACATTTTAGTAAAACACAGGGGACATTATGTCCGGGGACAGAACCTACCAGGGTATGATGAACGAAAACTTAGGGACCTCCACTGGCTTTCCAGATCCACCAGCAACCATTCCCTAAACAGCTAGACAGGTTCACAGCGCTCATGTCATTAATCCTTGAATCCTGAAGGAACCATTGTGTTCCTTCTTACAGCTGCTGCTGGGAGTCACATAAAACATCTCCTAGGTTATAAGACCAGAACTTTAATCATATATAAGGACTGAAAACAGCCTAAAAAGGCATAAATTCCAAATTGTTTCCATGCCACTGTAATATTAAAAAAATGGCTACACATTTTTATAATATAGATTTGTCAAATGATGGAAATGCTGCTATCATGTGTAGTTTCCTTTCAGAATGGACACTTATTTATAAATGAATGGTTCTGTAATAACCCAATGGCACCTTCATAAATCTCTCCAATGTATGGCAGTCTGTAACACATCTGATGAGAAATGTGTTTACTTTCAGGATTAAAAATAGAAAAACACAATAGAACAAGTTCATTGGCAGGTTCAGGTGGCCACTTAGTTTATAATAGAATCAGGAAATGAAAGTGCCCTGTGGTGCAGTAAAAAAACTCCACTAGAACCCATTTTTAGCTAAGACAGGCAAAGCATGTCAGTGAGTTTCCTCAGTTGTCAGCATTTAAAAAAATTAACTGTATACCTCCTTTCAATCCGCTAAATATTTATTCAAATCTTCAGCTTGTTATTTCTTCATTAACAAGGTTTCCCCTGCTGCTCAGCAGAATATGTGAGGAACTTTGAAAATGTCAGAAGCACTCAAGTTGAATCAACCAGGGGAAGCGATAAAAAGGCTCATAATCAAGGAACTACAATAGGGGCACATTTCAAGCTGAGAAATAATAGATCAATACAGAAGGATCTTTCCCATGGGATAATGCTGCTATTTGTTCTTATTTTGTGACTTGTTTTTACTCATCAAATCACAAGTACAATGCATTTCCGTGTTAACCTTCAATTTGTAAATGATCATTTGTATTCTAATCCTCAGAACACTGCCACAGAGAAAAGAGGGTGCAATTTTGAAAGAAAAGCTGACTCTTATGAACAAAGGAGAGCAAAATAAAATAACCAAAGTATTTTAGGGAAAGAATTAGTGCTTTAGGAGCTCCTGGTTAGTGTATGAAAATCTCATTCCAATAGATAAAACAAGCTTAATGATACAGAGTTTTAAACATGGACAATTATAACAAAGGTCCTCATAGAAAAAAAAATCTAAAGATGCAGTTTAATCTGGAGCTAGGAAAGACTAACCTGTTCATTTGCTTCTTTTGGAAAAAAAAAAAAAAGTTTGTTATCTTGAAGTTGCAGATGTTTTACATTTAATTTTGTGGTTTGATAAGGATCGTGGTTTGGTCAAGATTTTGGTTTGTGAGTGCTTTCCAGCCACTGGTGCTAATACAAAACCTGATCACATTAACTTCCTTTATTTAATTCTGTGTTATCGTCAACACCATTGTTCAATAATAAAATATGACCTAGTCAATTTATCTTTCAAACTAAGTTGCTCACATCACTTCAGATATTTATGACAATCCAACAGCTCCCAATTATTTTTAAAAACTTGTTCATACACATAGTATAAATCTATAAAGACTGCTGTTTCTTCACAAGCGATAATAATATGCTATCAAAACAAAACTTCAAAATATGTTTCCAAAATCACAACAAAGAAAATCTATCGATCTGTAGGTAAATAAATGAACTCCCTCAAATTTTAAGATGATAGTGCATAGTTTTCTTGGTTAAGTAAATTCTATATATGTTTTTCTCTTTCCAAATACAAATAGGCATTTCTATGTAAGAAGGGTACCATTTGAAAAGTAAGTATATGACCCACCATGAAACAGAGCTTGTAGCCGGTCACCCAGGTGCTCTGCCTTGTTAACTGATGACAGCGATTATCATGTAAGAACTTTAGCAACCTGCCAAAGGATCCTGGGACAAGGATGAAGACCGAACCACAGCAAGGCTGAGCACTGAAGTGCCTGGAAAACCTAAAACTCACCACATTCGTCTTTTTGCTGGTCTTTGACCACAGAAAAAAGAAAAAAGAGAGTCAGAAACCAGGGAACAGGTAAACATGATGTCGTTTAATCCCCAGTTCCCAATTCAGTCCTGGTCCCTCCAGAAGCTACCCTGTCCCCAGGACTCAGCATGGTTGCCCTCCTCCTGTGGGAGGAGTTAGCACAATTCAAAAGGGCACATTCTGTAGAAGAAGGATATGAAATGAGAGCGACTTTTTTTATTGCTGCCCCACACTGCCCTCTGAAAACCTCGTCCACTGGATTTGGACACACCAGACCCGTGGTTCCAGGCTAAGGTGGCTGTTGATGAGGCTGAGGGAGAGGGGCTGAAGTGAGAAGGGCAAGAACAGCTCATAATGAAAACAAGGGAAAAAGTAAGGAGCAGAGTCTGGTAATCAGAGATTTCCTATATTAACCAAATGACGTGTCAACACCACAATTAAGAACAACATGATTGCAAAGTCATCTTCTAGGGACAGGCTACATTGAGGGTTGTAGATAAAACTAGATAATGCTTATATTAACATCATCCTTTCCTTTGCATTCAAACTTTGTCCGAGGATATTTCAAAGAAGAGATAACTAGGTGTGTATTTATTTTATTTTATTTTATTTTGCTTAGTATTTCCTAAGAAAGCAAAGATGCTTTACTGAATCCCAGTGTCTGGGGAGATCTGCCTTCCCACGATGTCGTGAGTGGTGGTATAGGAGATGGTTTCTTTTATCAAAGAATTCTCCTTCGAGATGGCTGGGAGTTTATTTTTTACTTTGTATGGAAATTCTAAAGAGAGTCTAATAGCACAGAATGGAGCCCCAGAATAATTTGTAATACTCAACTGCAACATGGATTTTATTTTATGCCTCCTTCTAAATAAGTCTTTTCTAAATATATTTTTGAGGACTGACAGCACATAAAAGGGAGCTATTAAGGAGAACCGTGGGGTGTCTGTGATGGGAAGGACTGATTATCCCTGACAGCCTCCAACTTTGAATTCCTGGAATGGCAAACCACAAATATTTCAGTGAGCCAAGCATGCAAATACATTTAATGCCACATTGCCCTTCTACCCTTTTCCTCTCCCCTGCATTCCCAGCCTCTTCTAAAATGGTGTGTCCATTATGAAGTGTTCTTGGAAGCTTTCTTATGCCATCAGAATCAACATAATATCAGACCTATCAAGATCTATTTTTAAAGGTAAGCTTGTTTAGCCCTCTGCACGGCCTCCTAATTAGAACGCACTATATTTATGTATATGCTTCTTTGCATTGCATTAACAGGACACTGGGAAAAGCTTCATGCTTTCAAAACACTGAATTTCAGGGAGGTCCTTGGCAAAACCATGAAACGGATTTGAATCTTACCCTTCGTTCGGGTTTCAGTCTGTGACCTTGGACCCAGATTCCATGAATAGAACATTGTCCTCGCAGGGCAGAGGCTCAATAACTGGACATTTTCTGGGTCCCTGAATTTGTACAATGAGATATCAACTCCAATCTGTGAGCACAATGCTCCAGTGACTGCCAGGAATGGCTGCAATATTGATGCCTTTCAATGTAGATCGCATCATTCACCAAGCAGAGCTCAATAAAATGATACTATAGTTAACAAGTTTTATAACACAAAGTTACTTTAAAACATGGAACTAATCAGAGAGAAGCCTGTTTATGCATGTCAGAGCCACATTTAATTGTCAATAAATAAACAAAGATTTGCTTCACCTATTGTCATGTATATCAAGTAAGTCATTAATCTAAACTAATGAAGCTTAAGATATATGACAGACAGTTTTTATGGAGCGCCTTCTTAATGATATGTTTGCTTTTCATTTCAATGCCAAGAGAGCCCATTATCAAGAAAGCAGCACATTATGGTCCAAACGCATTGAAATCTACAGCACTACTCTTTGTTCGGAGTTCACAATCAGCAGCACTTGCACTTCCATATTCATGTACCCTCTGAGATGAAAAGCATTAGTTAGAAATGAATACGGGTGGGGTGGGGGGAGTGGGAGACAATGCATCTAAGGCTCCTGCTCTGTTGTGAGATTTCCCCCTTTGGATTTTTAAGCTCACCTGGAAAGAGAAAGAAGACTAAATCCAGCCCATTTCATGCCCACATCCATTTTGAGAAACGTGAGTGAATATGTATCATAAACATAATGAGTCCTAATCACTAAAGAACATCCTGAATCTCTGAAGAACAGAAACCCAGGATGCCAAGTTGCAAACAAATAGCTACTAGATATTACAATTATTGTAATGTGCATTACAACATTACAATTACTGTAATGTGCACGTTAGTTCTAAAGCTTTCATGGTTTTCAAAGATAAAGTAATTATTTCTTATTCTGCTTCTATTTTGGAGGAGAATAATGTGGACCAGTTGATATCTATCAAACCATAATGATTCCCAATCTGGTGACATGAAAAACTCAGATTAGTTGACCCTTTGGGCTAATGCCACCAAGAGATTCTACTGTAGGCACCAAAGACCAAATGAAAGATTCAGTCATGTTGCAGTTTTATTTACTTACATCTAGAGAAATATGCCTAGTGTTGGACCAGATTGCAAGAGGACTTAATGCATCTATGTGTAGAGGAGGGCAACATGATTGAATATGCTCAGGGATCTTGACTTTCTTATTCATCAATGCATTTCCAGAATCTTCTACAGTCCCTGGCTCGTGGTGGGTACTTGGTGATTATTTGCTAAGTCTATGAGGAAGAAGCTATGATATAAAGAGCAGAAAGATTTTAAAAAGCTTTCTTAGAAATATCTTGCTTTTCTCTCTCTTCTCATTCCACTACTTCCTCCAGTATAAACCGGAAGTAAGCTCTCCACTGTCAAATGTTTTCTCAGTCTTCAGAGTTGTGCAAAAGAGGCTCTTCTGAAGTTGTAAGTGTATTCCTTCTTGACTTCCCAACTTGCTGAAACCAAAGCAAAATCCAATTCATTCCTTCAAGAGAAAGTCATGGAGCTTAGAAGTCACATGGAGATGTGGGCCCTTGCGGATCTCAGGGTCCACATCTAGCTAATTGCAAAACCTTGCAAGCAGCACTTTAGAGCTGTGTGAGCAAAGTCTAAAGTGCCACAGGAGCACAGATTGGAAAGTTCCAGGGCATGTGTCATATGAACTCAGCCCTGAAGGGTGACCCACCTTCTGACAGGCACATGAATGTGTGTTCCCGGAAGAGTAGAAAGAGCAAACTAATAGAGCACCAAGCGTTACAGCACCAACCACCTGTTCAAGTGAGTCTAAGCATTGGGTATCATGAAATGAGACTAATAAAGGTCATTATTATGTTAACTATTATCATAGTTTTGATTATGATTAATTAGACAGGTTCGAATTAATCATAACCATAACTATGGTTAACACTTACTGAGCACTTACTATATGCATAGCACAGGCACTGACTTCTCCCAGTAAACCTCATTTTCTGAGTAACTAATGTCCTAAGTAACAAGGCTGTACATACCCACCTGGACTCAAAGCCATTTTTTCTGGGAGTTCAGAGTTCAGGCACTTAATCAAAATTATTTTTACAAAGGTATGCCCTGGACACTTTTAGCAAAACTTCCCTAGACTTCCACAAACCTTCTCTTAGGCCCATGTGCAGGAAAAGAAAAGAATGTTGAGAAAGGAGATAAAAATTAAGGTGGAGCTCATTTTCACACTCAGTAGGGTTTTTCTGATGAAAGTTAAAGTAAGAGGGGAGCCAGCTGGCTCATGGTGGGTAGAAGCTTGCATTCAGGGAAGTGCTATTTTTATGCTGTTTCCAGAGGAACCCTGTATGTCCCAGGGTGTTCAGTGCTACTTCAGGTGTTCATGTGAAACCAGGATCCTAAGATGTAAGTAATAACAAAAAATAAACATTAAAAACATTTAAGATCTCCTGATCCCTCTAGCTCAGATCATGCCATGGGCCTCCTGGACAGAAAGAGGCAACCCCTTCCTTGTGCTCTGCAAAAGTGTCCTGTATACCTTTTCAGTCATTTATTATTCCAGGTCATCTCAAACTTTGTGATCAATAAAGTATTCCTAAGGTGTAAACCTCAATAACAGGCATTACACTTATTATCCAGTAAAACTGCAGAAAAGGACTTCTGGTTAATAAAGCATTGCATGTGGTATACAGTTTCTGGGTGTATACAAAATTGTTCACATTCAAAAAATTATAATATATTCAAATATTCTAGACCAGGCTTTCTCAGCTTTATCACGACTGACATTTAGGCTGTCCTGTGCATTGTAGGCTGGTTACCAACATCCCCAGCTTCTACCAGTAGATGCCAGTTGTAACCCTCAGTTTTGGGAACTTCAGAAATGTCTCTTGACATCACTAAGCATCCCCTGAGGGGTTGAATCACCCCCAGTTGAGAATCCCTTCTCTAAATATTCATATCTAATGAACAGAATTTAATCTTGTTTTGGCAATTCAAAAAGCACATCAGAATCCACTTGTGACTTAGGGTTGACACCTATAATAAGGAAAAGAGGCAGTTCAATGCTCTATTTAATGGAACATCAGATAACAGAGCTAATAGTAATATTATCAAGTAGTACATATTAGGTTTGTACAGGTTGCAGTAACCACCTCTGAGGGAAACATTCATTGTTTACACCGTCTTGCAAGTGAAAACCTCAGAGTTCAGTGACTCCTCCAGTGACACATCAGGAAGTCTTCAATGGACTTGGGCAAACGGTCTAGGCTCCCCACTGAAATCCTGGGGAACTGCAGAACTTGCTTCTCTGTTTAAACAACATTAGGGCTTCCAAGCCTGAGATTTCCTAGCAATTACATGAACCATCTGATGAAAACCCCCACTCATGTTGTCTTAAATTGTTTTTCAACTTTTTCTTTGTTATGTAACATATTTATAATACCAGAATTTCATCAAACATGAAAAAGCATCTCAAACCCCAAAATGTGTTGATTTTTTGATGCTTTGAGGAAAATAAAGAAAATCAAGATGTTAAGATCCTATAAAAATAAGAAAATCTTGGCACTCCTTGGGCAATGGGTAAATGTATTAGGGACCAAATGCAAATCAAAATGAAAAATATGTTAAACTCTGGCATAGCAAAGCCATCACAGTATTGCATTTGATTTGAGTACTGAGAGATAGTATTATCTCCTTTTATCTCACCACTAAATGATGCAATCCAAACAAATCCCCTCTTGTCTTAACTAGGTATCTTAAAAACAACTACCTCTAAATCTCTGCACTATCCATTATCATTGAAATGATTGAAGTCCTGAGTCTGTAACACAGCTCAAATATTAGCCATGGTCCAAGAAAGTGTGTGGTATGGACTGAATTATGTCTCCCTCCAAATTTCTGTGTTGGTGCAGTCACCCCTAATGTGATGATACCTGGAGATGATGCCTTTGGGAGATAATCTGGCTGGTTTAGATAAGGTCAGGAGGTTGTGAACCTCATGATGGGATTAGGTTCTTAGAATCTCTCTCTCTCTCTCTCTCTCTCTCTCTCTCTCTCTCTCTCTCTCTCTCTCTCTCTCCCATGTGAGGATACAGTGAAAAGGCAGCTATTTCATGCCAGGAAAAGGTCTCACCTGAACTCAACCACACTGGCACTCTGATTTTGGACTTCCAGCCTCTAGAAATGAGAAAATATGTTTCTGTTGTTAAAAGAGACTAAGACCATGTGTCAACTTCCATGACCATGAGTCAAACTGATATCAGGAGTGCTTCTGTGTGGACAGGGTGTGGGATCCTTAGAAACCCTCCCTGATGGCTGCTCGCACAAAGAGAAGGCATTAAACCACTTAGCTACTCTAAATACTCTGGTGCCTCCATGCATCAAAACCTGCTTTGGAGTGAGTAACCACCTAGATAAGTTTCTCCCAAGAGATAATGACTGACCATGACTCGCATTGCTTCTAGGAGAATTGTGCCTCAAAGAGAATGTACCACCACTTACAGAACCACTCAAAACAGGAATGCATCAGAGCTTTTCTCTACCGAGGAGGACCCATGACACCCAGGCTCACAAGGGCTCCTCTTGGCTGTGAAAGTTGAACTGCCTTTCACATCTAACTAAACACTCCTCCCCAGAGATCTCTACCACCATTTGCTCACACAGGGCACCCTTTATAGAGATCTCCCAAATTACAGCCAGTGAGATGTAAGAAACTAGAGAAAAAGACCAGCCACCAGGTTCTCTCTGCACCTAGACTTTCAGAAACTGCCTCATCATAGCTGCACTCTAGGGGCTAATCTCCCAAGGATCTTAGAGTTCTTTATCCTTCCTGTTCAAAAGAAAAACTAAACCCTTAACTGCTAACTTTCATTGTCTTATACTAGTACTTTTATATCATTTACTATACAAACACACCAACTACTTTATATATATAAATTTATTCAATACAACAGTATAACCATGCGAGTTTTAGTATTGCTCTTACTTTACACAGGAAGGCGTTAGGTCCGTGAGTTTTCACTACTTCATTGCAAAGCTAGTAAGTGTCCAAGCTGGGATTCAAATCCAAGCCCTCTGGCCTCAAAATCTGCCATCATGTGTGAGTTTCTCTTTCTTTTCTGGACTTCTGAGAAGGAGTCTGAATGCTATAGGCGTTTCATTCCCCTCACCAGGAAATTTCCACAAGACTGGAGGAGACCAAGCTGTCCTTACGGAAGGCACATGCCTGAGATTCCCAAGGCGAGGAGGGGCACACCTCGAAGGCTGCATGCTTCCGACCCTCCTTCCATTTAACAGTGGATCAGATCTGGGATCCGGAAATTTTCTCAGGTTATTTCTCTATTCAACCGGCATTTGCTAACCCGAAGCCATGCAATCACATTTTCCCCTGAAAAAGTAGTACAGTCACACTTTTTAGGTCTACATTATTAAGTACATCTTTGCCTCTCTGTTTTTCAAGGAAAAAATAATTCTAGATTCTGTAGAGAGCCTATGGTTGCTTCAGGTTCTGAAAGGATTAGTAGAAGCACCTAGTGAGCTCCACCCCTTAAGATAGTTGATCTTACTTGATCTTCATCATAAAACTGTGAATTGACTTTGATTGTTATCCCGTTTTTCAGTGGGTAACTGGAGTTTGGAATGGCTGAGAAGTTGACCCAAGTTCTCCCTGATGGTGTCAGCAGGTTTTGGACACCTTACCGACCACACAATCCCACCTCACTGTGGGGTCTGCTGGGTGGAGACAGTACTGTCTACTTAGTAGTCTTCAAGTTCCTTAAAGGCACAAAGTGCCTGATGCTGATTCTCTCTGACAGCAAAGTGACTAAAGCTTAGTAGGTTATTTGTTGAATGAAAAAGGGATGAATAAATATTAAGAGAATAAATGTTGTCTTTTCTCAGGGATCTTGGGCTCTAAAGCGGACACTTAAATTTCAATCTGTCTCTACTCCACCTCTTACTAGGTAACTCTAGGTGGGGCACTGAATTTCTCTTTGCCTCCGGGGTCTTCATATCTGTAAAATTCATGTGGCATGTATCTAATAAACTCAGTGTGAGAATTAAATGCTAGTCCTTACAATGCTTAGAACACAAACTAATATGGTATAATACAAATAAAATTGTTGCTTTTTAACTCTTATTCAATTTTCCAATTGTTACTCAAATTGCCTAAATTTTCATGCATCATGTATACGTGTCTGTTTGTTTGTATATGAAATTAGATAATTATAGTACCTTTTGATGGCAACAAAGAGCCTACAAGCATCCACAAACAAAAATCAGTGAGAATTAGTACACAAAGGTTTTATAGTTAATTTTACAGTTTCTATTGTTAAATTCAAGTTCAGTCCTCGCATCAGAGCAAGTTCTCAGATGGAAATGTGTCCGTTTAAGGCAAAATGGCCACATTCTTTGCGAGTTTCTTTCTCTTCTTTGATTTCCTCCTTTCTTTACTATTTTCTTCATTGGTCTCCCCTCCCCTCAATAATCAAATTTCACTCTCCAGTGTTTGTTTTCTTACTCACTCTTACCCAGGAATGCTTCTCTCAGTCAGATTAGAAAGCTTGGACGGTAGTCAATTATAATTCATCATTTAAGAATTATTTTCCAGTATAGATAACTTTCAATATGTAAGCTTATCCAAACCTTCCTTTTCAACTACTAGAATGAAGATTCTTTTTTCTGTTACAAAAAAAAAAAAATTCAAAAAATGACACTAGTAAAGGAAAAGCATAATCAGAAATCTTTCCCCAGAGAAAATAAAGTCATCAAAGAATCTTTGTCCTTCCCCGTAACCAGTGCCAGACCAAGAAGGTTGGATGACAAATTTTACCATTCTTCAAGATCCAAATGACATCAATCCTTCTTAAATTGTCCAAGGCACAGAAAGAGAAGAATTTTTTCTAAACCTTATCTGTGAAATAAGCATAAGATACAGTATATAGCTACACCTGCTGAAGATAGTACAATTATACAAGCCTACAGAAAAACTTCACTTATACATATCAATGAAAAAATCCTAAATAAAATGCTATCAAATAAAATACAAAAGTACATGTAAAAATAATAATATATTATGACCAGGTAAAATTTATTCCAGGAACGTAAGAAATCATGTTAATGTAATTCACAATATTAATATACCCAATTTTAAAGAACAGGATTATTTCTATAAGGGCTAATAGATCTTCAACAAAATGTAACATCCACTTTAAATATCTATTATATATGCTTTTCATAATAAATCTCCGGATGCCTTTACACTAAGTCAGGAATAATGCCCTCTACCGCCACTACTATTTACAGCCTTACTGGAGACATGAGCCATGGCCATCTGATAAAGGAAAACACTTAAAAGCATAAAAATTGTGGCAGGAATGAAGTGAAATTATCTCCATTTTGCAGATTATATTATAGTGGACCTTCAAAACCTAGAAAACCAATGATAAAGCTGACACAAACAGTAAAGGAATTCAATAATGTATCAGAATATAAAATCAGCTTACAAAAGTAAATAGCCTTCATAAGCACAGCTGATAACCAGTTAGAATATATATTGAAAGAGAAAAACCCACTTATAATAGCCACAGTAAGAGATACTTAAACTTTCAAAGGAAAACTTTAAAACTCTCCTGAAAGACACCAAAATAGAGGGGACTAGGAAAATGCAATTATATTCCTCCTTCTTGGATAGGGCAATTTAGTATCATAATTGTGCCAATTCTGTCCAAGTTAGCATATCCATTTAATGCAGTTTTTTAAAAAAAATCCCAACAACTTAATTTTTTCTTTAGTTTTGTGAGTCAATTCTAAATTGCATATGCAAAACACACACACACACACACACACACACACACACACACACACACACACAATTTTTAATGACTAGGAAAATCTCCCTAAATAAAAATAATGATAAGGGGCTACCACTACTAGATAAAACTATAAAGATAAATACTTAAAACAATGTGGTATAGGCATATCAATAGACAGGCAAACCATTGGGAAATGGAAATTACAAGTCAAAACTGAAACACCCTAGTAACGTAAAACAAGCAAGTACTCAAGTACAAATAAGACAAATGAAAACAGCAAGGAAATCAGCTGACAAAGGTTATCCCTGGCTGACTTTTCTAATGATTTTAAATAGAAAAGAATAATGACCCTAATGGATGAGTCCATAAAGGCATTAAAAGGATAAAGAGGAAATTAAGGGAAGGTCTTCTTTACAGAAGAATGAGAACTAATACACTCAGAAAAAAAAAAAATGATAGAATAAAGCTGCCATTTTTCAAAAATGTAATCGTTTGTTTCGGCAAGGCTCATTAATGGGTGCTAAAATCATTATGTAAAATATGATATTCATATGTTCTCGATGTATTTACTCACATTCAACTTAATCATTCCAAAGGAAAAAAGTACTTTTACACAGAAGAGTGCTGATAGAGTCCGTCTTATGTAAGTTATCAAACTTGGTATCACCGATAATTAAGTGGCCATGTCCCAGTTTACCTGGGTCATGCCCTGCTTTCACCTGCTGTTTCAGAGTACTTACTTATTAAGAGTACACCCTTTCACCCTCAAAAGTATACCAGGTTGTGTGATAAATGATAGGGTCATTATCCTAATACCTTCTAATAGAATGCAATCAGAATTATAAATGATCATTTATATAACATAATTATCAAAGCATTTGAGTTTAAAGTTATTGTTTTGCTCTAAGTTTTCTATTTGCCGCCTCTCTTCTTGGTTTTCTTATTCTTCTTTTCCTCCTGGTTGTAGATTAATTGAGAATTTTTTCATGTTTCATTTAACCCTCTATCTTGAATTAATAATATGTCTATGTTTACTTATTTTACTTGTCACTCTATGGCTTTTCAATATTTAATTTATCCCAGGATACCACTTCGTGTCTAATACATACTCCCTTCCTTTGTCCTATTGTTATTAATATCACAATACAGTGTTATTTTTACTTTAAAAAGTTAAAGACAATTTTTAAAAATGAAAATAGTGAGTGCAAAAAGCCTTTTCTGTTTACCTACATAATGACCATTTCTGGTGGTTTTTACTTCTTTATGAAGAATTTTTTTTAACACTTCTTGTAATGCAAGATTGTTGGTAATGAATTCTCTCTGCTTTGGTTTTATTGAAATAAAAACAGTTTCTTAAAGGATATTTTTTAAGAACACAGAATTCTAATTTGACATATCTTTTCTTTTCCGCCCTTTCAGTACCATTGTCTTCTGGCTTACAAATTTCTGTAAGAAGTCCACAATCATTTTCACCTTTGTTCCTACACACAGTGATTCTCTTTGTGAGACAACTGTCCCTGAAGGAACATTTGACAATGTCCATAGACTTTTTTATTGTCACTTGTTGGTGTGTGGTCACAGCCATTTAGTGTGTAGAGACTAAGGATGCTGCTCAACATCCTGCAATCAACTGGACAGATTCTACAAAAAGGAATTACCCAGCCCAAATCCTCAGTTCTGCTGAGGTTGAGAAACCCTACTCTGTACAAACTGTGTCTATTTTAATCAGGCCGATTTTGGTGTTTTTCTCTTTATCCCTAATTGTCAGCTATTTGATTAAGATGGGCCTTCATGTGTTTTGTGTCAACATGCATCTGGGTCCTGCTTGGGATTTGCTGAGCTTCTTAGATTTATGGGTTTATACTTTTACCAAATTAGAAAAATTTTGGGCCATTAACTCCGCATTTCCTCTGCCCCCACTGCCTTTTTTCTAGTTTTCTTCAATTCCAATTGTACATATGTTAGACCACATAATATTATCCTACAGGTACCTAAGAATCCAATTTTTTCTGTCTTATTTTTTTCTACATGCTTCCTTTTAGATTCTGTTTTTGTGGATTAGGTTCACTAATCTGTTCTTTAGCAAAACAGGACCTGCTTGCTTTTCATGCCATCCAGTGAAAGTTTTACTTAAAATACTGTAATTTTGGTCTATGGAAATTTCATTTGGTTCTATTTTATGTCTCCCATTTTTCTATGCATTATGTTTATCTTTTCCTTTAAATACTTACACCTTGTTTTAATGCTGTTTTAAGCTGAGTGACTTGAGCAAGCCGCTTAATGCCTCTATACCTTGACTTACTCCTCTGAAAGACAGGGCTAACAATCGTGCCAATTCATAGAGTTGTTGGGAGGATTAAGTGAGATATGGCAAGTGACAGTGTCTGCAAAAGGTAATGAGGTTGTGGCAAGCTTTTCATACACTGTTAGTGTATGAAGCTCAAAGTCTTTGTATTTTTAAAAGTAAGAGTTCCTTAAAAATCTCTCTAAGAAATAATAGCCTTGTATGTCCAACAATATTTATCACAATATCATCTTATGTAGGAAAATGTTAAAAATACATAAAGAAAAAGAAATCCTGCTTTAACAATAATTAAAATTATATTTCCTGAAGAAAATCCTTTTTTTTTTTATCTTAACAAATAAAATTGTATGTGTAGCTAAAGCTTCCCATCCTTCCCATCCTTAAAGGCATCGCTACTCTAAAGCTACTATTTGTCATACCATGATGCATGCATAATCTTACTGTTTATAGTTTAACAGCACTGGTTGAGGGCCTACCATTTAAACTGGAGCTCCAGGTGTCTGGAATACATCAGTGAATAAAGAGACAATTCCTACTCTCATGGAGATGGAAATTACTTTCTAGTTAGTGGGGAGACAGAGAATAAACAACCCACTTAAAATATAGTCTAGAATGTTTTAGAAAGTAAAGAACAAAAATACAGCAGGAGGAAAAGAACTTGGAGAGTGTTGTTTTGTTTTTTAAATGATGGAAGTTGTCCATGATAGCAAGAAAAAATGGAAAGTGCAGAAGAGAGGAGAAAATTACTGGAGCAAAGTTCCCGAGAAAGGGAAAGAGCTCAGATCTTCTGCACAAATAAGAGGACTGGCTTTAGAAAAGAACATGAATATTTACCTCCAACATCAGTTGGGAAGGCTATTGCATGGATAGATATGCTACCGGGAAATCCACAAACAATATATGGTAAATGTGTGTTTTTAACATTTTCTTTTTTCTTTTTTTTTCTTTTTTTTTTTTTTAATTGTACTTTAGGGTCTTGGATACATGTGCAGATCATGCAGGACTGCAGCATAGGTACATACATGGCGAGGTGGTTTACTGCCTTCCTCCCCCCATCACCTGTATCTGATATTTCTCCCCACGTTATCCCTCCCCATCCTCCCCACACCCCACTGTCCCTCCCTTAGTCCCCACCAACTGACCGCAGTGCGAGTTGCTCCCCTCCCTGTGTCCACATGTTCTAATTGTTCAACATCCACCTATGAGTGAGAACATGTGGTGTTTGGTTTTCTGTTCTTGTGTCAGTTTGCTGAGAATGATGGTTTCCAGAGTCATCCATGTCCCTATGAAGGACACAAACTCATCATTTTTCAGGGCTGCATAGTATTCCATGGTGTATATGTGCCACATTTTCTTTATCCAGTCTATTGTTGATGGACATTTGAGTTGTTTCCAGGTCTTTGCTATTGTAAACAGTGCCACAATGAACATACGTATGCACGTGTCTTTATAATAGAACAATTTATAATTCTTTGGGTATATACCCAGTAATGGGATTGCTGGGTCAGATGGTATTTCTATTTCTAGGTCCTTGAGGAATAACCACACTGTCTTCCAAAATGGTTGCCCTAATTTGCACTCCCATCAACAGTGAAAATGTGTTAACTGTTATACTATTTAGACTTTTGCCACTTTCTTTTTTATCCTAACCTTAAGTTTTGGAGATTTATCCATATTCACTCAATATAGATAGAGTTTCTTCAACTTATACTCATTTTACTGTACTTACTGTGTGCTGCACTCACTGCAAGTCTATACACTGTGCCATGGTACAAATAAACCACAGTCTACTATATAATGCCCCATGGGCAGAAGTTAGCTATGCGTTATAAACAATGCAGCAATGCACACTTCTTTCACAATGCATAATCAAGACTTTCAAGTATATAACCCAAATTACACTGCAAGTCTATAGGACATACAGAGCTTCAACTCTATTAGATATTGCCAAATTGCTACCAAAATATAAACTGGATCATCATTTTACATAGCAAATAACTGTGTTTCCAAAAACAACAAAATTAAATAACGTTTTGTACATTGATAGGATAAAATACCATGTAGCCATTGTAGGTCTTGTTGAGCAATATTTATCATATAATTTTATATTTAAAAAGCAGAAAAGGAAATAACACCATAAGATATATAATTAAGAGACTGATATTTTTAGTGTGCTTTACATAGATAAATTACTGAAAGTAAATACTAGCAATCTTTTAATAGTCGGTATTTCTGGATGATAAGATAACGAATAGCAATTTTTTTCCTATTTTTATTTTTCACAAGCCTACATTTTTACACAAACATATGTCCTTAAATAAAACTAAAATATTGATATCAATATTAAAAGAACTTTACAATAAATATAACAACCTTGAAAAATGAAAAATACATGTTAAGGCTTTTAATTAGAAAAATATCAATAAAAGTGTTTGGGCTCTTTTTCTTGAAAAATCTTATCAGTACCTTCACCTTCCTGCTTCCACTACATCAGAGCACCCCACCCTACTGCACTGGGTGTAGAGAGTATAGCCAGTAAGCCTCAAGATTTCACAATAGGGGAGAATGTCACCCAAGTCATACAAAAGAAATTTAAGTGTAGCTTTTTCTCCAGCATATAAAGATTACCAACCTCAACTCACAACTGTACTATATATTCAGCTGCTAATTCTTTCTGTTGCAAGTGATTCACTAACATGTCAAAAATTTAGGTAATATGCTAGGATTCCTCATTAGAAAATGGGAGCTGGTAAAAGCATCACTGATCAAAGGAGACTGGAAAGCACTGGATGCTAATACTGCCTGATTGACAGCATGAGGGCCCTTTCTTCAGAATCAAGGAATTGAGCTTTGATTCAGACCTCAACAAAATAACAACTACATTAAAAAAAAAAAAAAAAATGATACCAGGAAATCAGTATAGTTC
Organism: Saimiri boliviensis; assembly: GCF_048565385.1. Taxonomy (NCBI): domain Eukaryota; kingdom Metazoa; phylum Chordata; class Mammalia; order Primates; family Cebidae; genus Saimiri; species Saimiri boliviensis. The sequence continues at coordinate 13,039,786 of NC_133463.1, forward strand.
AGCTGTCTTTATGCCTCTGTTTAGAAGTATTCTGTCCATTAGTCATTTATAGATGTGTTATAAAACTCATCACCTACGAAAGTAGCAAATGTTACTACTTGTATAGCCATTCTAATTTAGATACATAGAATTTAAACTATTTTAAAAGTCATCTTTGCTTTGACTGGCAATTTTCTTCTTTTACCTTTATTTCCCAACTTTCACGAAGTAATAAAATGGAAAACTTCTCTATTTTTGTGGAAGCATTTACATACAATCAGCAAGTGAACAAGCCCACAAAGCCTACTTCCATTAGTGCAAGAAACAAAAAGGGGCTTTCAACCTAGAAATGTCAGGCACCATTACTTCCTATATGGTATGAAAATGCTACGTCTGTTGATGTCAAAGATGGCAATATGTCTATCTACATATGAACATTGATGACTGTGAGATGCTTCAACAGACTCCTGGCAGACCACATATAATAAGTTTTTCATAAACAGTCAACATAAAAACCAGTGCACAATGAAAAAAAAATTGGACTTTCTACAACAAAAAATCTAAACTGACTTTTTAAAAATTTACCAGTAAGCTTGCTTTTATCATTAGTATATTTTGCAAACAGCCAGTGATCAGAGGAGAGGTGGTCTTAGTTTCAGTAATGGCAAATTGCATGATATGGGTATCATTGCAGACATGGGCGTGTGTGTGTGCGTGTGTGTGTGTATACATATTTTAAGTTACTACATGATAAATATATGTGGCACAATAAAAGTGCTCAGATACAAGTCTAAATCCTTGTTGGCTATCAGAGCAGAAAGTTCTCTTTATAAATACAAAGTTGTATAGAGTAAGAAATAGTAAAACAAAAATATACGCTAAAAAATTTAAAGGTCATATTTTAAGCTACATTTCATATAGCCTATTTGTTTGTAATTTCAGCTTCTAAGATGTTCGCTACATATACAGCATATTTGTTTGCGTCTGAGCAAAAGACAAAAATCAATAAGGTATTTTAATGCATCATTAATAAACAAAAATAAGCAATTTAAATATTAGACTCAACCTGAAAAGGTAAACTTATCTTTGAGTTTTCCAAGAATTTTTTAATGAATGTGAGAAATATTGTCCAGCTTCTGCAGTCAGAGGTACAATATGATAAATATCAAGGACGTTTGCCTTACTCATTCCTAATCTCAGCCAAAAGGACAGCACCAGTTTCAACTACTTGAAAGAACATGGGTAGGATCATATCTCAACTACAGCCAGAACCAGAGGCTAGTTCAAGTTCACTCTGTATCTCCTCTCTGCTGATTATTCACCTCCTTATTGCATATGCAACCCTACCTCTTCCACACAGGACACAGTTTCCCACAGCTCTTACCCTCCAAGAGGGACAGCTATTTCTTATTAGCTCCATACAGGAAAAAAAAAAAAAAAAAAATTGGAGGAAGACTCTGATTTAGGTCAGATTGGGCCATATATGCTTATTGTGGGATTGGGTAACAGGGCTGTTCTGACCTGGAATAGTTGCCTGCTTCTCATCCAGTTACTTTGGCATGGAAGAAAAAGTTCTGTAAAAAGATGGGGGTATCCACTGAATTCTATGGCAAAGAATTGAAGGAAGGGGCACTTTCCCAACAAGGACAGTCCTCTTACCAGAGACTGGGAGGGTTCTGGCCTACTTAATAAAATAGGTAAATAGATGAATACATTCTTCTCAATTCAGCTCATCAAAATAAATGTTCATACAATATGCTGAAGTCTATTTCCTTCCAATTACTCAGACTTTTAACAAAAAGTAAGGAAAGTAAAAAATATCTAAAATTCATTGAACACAAATTGGTCTCGCCTAGGCAACCCTTAAAGGACAAGTTTTCATGGAGTCCAATTTAAACTGAGTCAGATCATCAGATCATAATTATCTGGTCTGGAAAAATATAATTCTACTATATTCCCTGATCTTTAATCTTATTGACTTCAATTTTCTTTTTTATCAATCTATTTCAACAAATTTCATTCTAACAATTATCTTGAAAATGTAAAAAATCATAGTTGTATTAGAAATTCTACATGATATTTTATAGGCATTGCTAATAATTGTGTTTGTTTCAAAAAGTAAACTGTGATTTCAGGGATGTTTACTCCCATGTGTTGCAAACATATTTGATGAATATATTATAATTGCCACCATGACTATAGGTCATGTCATAAAAAGATTATCCTCTTCAAGTGAATTATAGATTTTTCATTTTAAATACACTCTGCACTCTGAAAATTCTGGTGACACAGTTGTGAGCAAATAGTCAATAGGTCTTACTGTTTTGCAGATGAGGAAGATGATGAAAGAAAAATAAGTGTGTTTAAAAAATGAAATAAAGTGTGATGGTTAAGTTTATTTGTTAATTCGACTGGGCCATAGGATGTCCAGATATCTGGTTAAACATTATTTCTGCGTGTGTCGCTGAGGGTGTTTCCAGAAGAGAATAGCATTCAATTTGTGGACTGAGTAAAGCAGTTAGCCCTCTCCATTGTAGATAGGTATCATCCAACCCATTGAGAGCCGCAATAGAACAAAAGGGCAGAGGAAGGTTGGATTCTGTCTCTACCTGACTGCTCGAGCTGTGGCATCCCTCCTCTCCTGCTCTTGAACTAGGACTTACATCATTGGTGCCCTTGGTTCTCAGGCCTTTGGACTCAGATTGGAAATTACACCAGTGACTTTCCTGAGTCTCCAGCTTACAGACAGCGGAACATGGGACTTCTCAGCCTCCACAATCCCATGAGCCAATTCCTTATAATAAATCTCACTTACATGATATCGTATATTTGAAATTTATCATGCATAATGACATTTATTTATTTTATTTCTCACCATGTGTGTGCATGTGTCATGTCTGTGAAGGCATAACTCCTGTTAGTTCTGTTTCTCTGGAGAATCTACTAACACATAGACTATTAATGGACACATTCTTAAATAAAGAACTAAATTAAATTCTAGCTTAGTAGCTTTAGCATTCATCAACCACCAGTAAGGCTCAGAACTAACAAGTGTTGGTTAAATGCCTTTCTAAAACAAACAAAAGGAAAATGTGGCAGGAAAGCCACATTTTACTTCACAGCTGTTTTGTTGTTTGCTTACGCTATCAAGGGAGTTTTTAAAATTATTGTTTTGAATAGCGAGTGCTCATTTGTGCAAATCTCTAACCTTAATTTTCTGATTTTCTTAGGGATGAGTGGATCTAGTTCAGAACATCTGTGAACACAGAGGGAGTGGAAACTTCACTTTCAACATCATCAGCCAACTTCCTTCCCATTATAATTCTATCACAAGATCAAGGTCATGTGAGAAAACCAGCAGGTGTGATTCTTTCTCTCCAATCAACTCACTTTGTTTTCCTATTTTTATGCTCTCTTGAGCGTCATATAATTAACTTTTATAATGGCTCTAAAACTACTAGTAAACATATTTAAGAAGCTTCTATCCGTATTGATAGAGAGGAAATATGTTAACTATCACATATCAGAGAGGAAATACATCAGCTATCCTGGGATATACACCAATACTAATGGGATATTGGTAGAAGTATCAATCGACTGCACTGCAGGTTCTAAGCCAACTCTGGCCACCCTCTTCTTTGAAAGAAATGTTGATAGTGATGAAAAAACAGTGAGCTGCCGCAGGCATTCCTGAAAAATTCAGAGGACTTCTTGTACTCTGAAAAGATCATGACACAATGTGGCCATGATCCCAAGTCTCATGCTCCTGCTGAAAGTGGAAGCAGAAGGATACAAACAAACGAAACTTTTGGTTCAACCAGCAAGCATTTATTGAACACCTGCTATATGCCAGAACTAGTAGGCACATTCCAGTCAATTGATGCAGGACTCTCCAATAGCTTCCCATCTCACTCAAAGTAAAGGCCAAAGACATTACAGGGACCTAGAAGATTTGCCCATGATCTTTCCTCCACCTCACTCCACTCTGGCCACAGTGATGTTCTTTCTGTTTCTCCAATGCATTATGCATAGTCTCTCCTCAAAACCTTGTCTCATGCTGTTCTCTCCACCTAGGAAGCTCCTATCTCAGATACCTGCATGGCTTGACCTCTCCTTCCAGCCAACCTTTACGCAAATACAGCCTCCTCAGAGAGGTCTTCCTGAGCCACATTTCCAAAGTCAAATCACCCCTATGCAGTTCCTAATCCATTTCTCTGCTTTATTTCCTTCCTTAACACTTGTCATTCTCTTACATATTATATAGCTCACCCATTATAACCTGTCTCTTTAATTCCACTATAAAATTTAGGTAAGTGGGACTTTGGGGTTTTGTTTTGTTCACTGCTAAATCCCCCCAAAAAGAGCCTTGCTTGTAATGGCCATTCAATAAATATTTTTGCATTAATTGACTAATAAAATTTTTTTTACAAGGTTGGTGTTATTTCTTCATTCCACTGAAGAAAAGAGGCCCAGAGATTAATTTATGTAAGTTTGTAAAGCAAGTAAATGGCAAAGCCCCTTGTTATCTCCAGATTTATAGTCTAGGACTTAATCTTCTCTGCCACAGTTCGGCAGCTACCTAGAAAGCACAGCCCCAAGTCAAGGTGGGGTAAGGTAAAGAAAGATGTTTGAAATGGACATTGGGGGGGCAAAATCCATGCCCTAACGAGCAGGATGTGGGCACTTAGTGGAACAGGCACTATGTGATGTGATGCTTAACTCATGAAGCTCTGGGACTTAGACTAAAATCCTGTGCATATTGGCAAGAAACTGCAAGTGGCTTCAGGTTGCTGTCTTATCCATTAAAAACATTTAAAAAATTATAAATATCCCCTTCTCTAGCTGATTAGTAAGTATCTACAGTCTAGGATTTTCCCCTGGCAAAGGCTGTGTTTCCCTTCTACTTTGTGCAGTATGAATCCCACTGGGACATGAAATGAAGGTTTGAGTGGCATAGAGGTTGCATACAAATTCTTTGTGTTTCATCCCAGTGGAGGCGCTCCATGTTGCAGAATAGGGAAGAGTGAAAGCTTAAATGAACAGGGCATTCATCTCAGATACATGGCAAGGCTTTTTAATTTAATGTTTTGACACTAATCAGGTTTTAGTCAGTCTTGCTGTGGATCTAATACTTCCTAGAGTAGCACCCCACTCAAACGGGAAAGCCAACATTTTTTAGCAAAGCAAGCTTCTTTGGCGTAACAGAACCAGCTTGCTTGTGCTATTCCCTAAACAACCTTCCCTGGTTCATAATTTTCAGGTTCTGTGATTCAAGACTCCTTTACCTGAAAGTGATAGAAACTTGACGCAACTAGCTTGAGCAAAGAGGAATTTGTTAGAAATCTGAACATGTAAAAATAAAAAGGGCTAAGTACAGCTAGATCTTAGTTACAACTGAAAACAGGAATTTGTAATCTCTGGAACTCTCTATCTCCTACCTGTGCTTCTCTCTACCCGGGTATGTTGTTCCCTCTGACCAGCTTCTTCCACATGTTAAAAATATGGTCACCAGCTGCTTCTATACCTTATTTTATTTATTTATTTTTAATTATTACACTTTAAATTCTGGGATACCTGTGAAGAACATGGAGGTTTGTTACATAGGTATATATGTCCCATGGGTGGTTTACTGCACCCATCAACCCATAATCTGCACTAGGTATTTCTCCTAATGCTATCCCTCCCCTAGCATCCCACCCCCAGACAGGCCCCAGTATGTGCTGTTTCCCTCCCTGTGTCCATGTGTCCTCATTGTCCAATTCCCATTTATGAATGAGAACATGAGGTGTTTGGTTTTCTGTTCCTGCATTAGTTTGCTGAGAATGATGGTTTCCAGCTTCATCCATGTCCTTGCAAAGGACATGAACTCATTCTTTTTTAAGGTTGCATAATATTCTATGGTGTATATGTGTCACATTTTCTTTATCCAGTCTATCATGGATGTGCATTTGGGTTGGTTCCAAGTCTTTGCTATTGTGAATAGTGCTGCAATAAACAAACATGGGCATGTGTCTTTATAGAAGAATGATTTATAATCCTTTGGGTATATATTCAGTAATGGAATTGCTAGGCGAAATGGTATTTCTGGTTTTAGATCTTTAAGGAATCATCACACTGTCTTCCACAATGGTTGAATTAATTTGCCCTCCCACCAACAAAGTAAAAGTGTTCCTATTTCTCCATATCTTCTTCAGCATCTGTTGTTTTCTGGCTTTTTAATGATCGCCATTCTAACTGGCATGACATGCTATCTCACTGTGGTTTTGATTTGCATTTCTCTAATGACCAGTAATGAGCTTTTTTTCATATGTTTGTTGGCCACATAAATGTCTTCTTTTGAGAAGTGTCTGTTCATATCCTTTTCCCCACTTTTTGATGGGGTTGTTTTATTCTTGTACATTTGTTGAAGTTCCTTATAGATTCTGGATATTAACCTTTTGTCAGATAGATAGATTGCAAAAATTTTCTCCCATTCTGTAAGTTGCCTGTTCACTCTGATGATAGTTTCCTTTACTGTTCAAAAGCTCTTTAGTTTAATTAGATACTATTTGTCAATTTTGGCTTTTGTTGCCATTGCTTTTGGTGTTTTATTTTGCCCATGCCTGTGTCCTGAATGGTATTGCCTCAGTTTTCTTCTAGGATTTTATGATTTTAGGTCTTATGTTTAAGTTTTTAATCCAGCCGGGCGCGGTGGCTCAAGCCTGTAATCCCAGCACTTTCTGAGGCTGAGGCGGGTGGATCACGAGGTCAAGAGATCGAGACCATCCTGGTCAACATGGTGAAACCCCGTCTCTACTAAAAATACAAAAAATTAGCTGGGCATGGTGGCGCGTGCCTGTAATCCCAGCTACTCAGGAGGCTGAGGCGGGAGAATTGCCTGAACCCAGGAGGCAGAGGTTGCGGTGAGTCGAGATCGCGCCATTGCACTCCAGCCTTGGTAACAGGAGCGAAACTCCGTCTCAAAAAAAAAAAAAGTTTTTAATCCAGCTTGAGTTAATTTTAGTGTAAGGTATCAGGAAGGGGTCCAGTTTCAGTTTTCTGTATATGGCTAGCCAGTTTTCCCAACACCATTTTTTAAATAGGGAATCCTTTCTTCATTGCTTGTTTTTGTCAGGTTTGTCGAAGATCGGATGGTAATAGATGTATGGTGTTGTGAGGCCTCTGTTCTGTTTCATTAGTCTATATATCTGTTTTGGTACCAGTGCCATGGTGATTTGGTTATTGTACCCTTGTAGTATAGTTTGAAGTCAGGTAGCATGATGCCTCCAGCTTCATTCTTTTTTCTTAGGAATTGTCTTGTCTATACAGGCTCTTTACTGGTTCCAAATAAAATTTAAAGTAATTTTTTCTAATTCTATGAAGAATGTCAATGGTAGCTAGATAGGAAAGCATTGAATCTATAAATTACTTTGGGCAGTATGGCCATTTTTACTATATTGATTCTTTCTAACCATGAGCATGGAATGTTTTTCCATTTGTTTGTATCTTCTTTTATTTCCTTGAGCGGTGGTTTGTAGTTCTTGAAGAGGCCCTTCACATCCCTTGTAAGTTGTATTCCTAGGCATTTTATCCTCTTTGTAGCAATTGTGAATGGGAGTTCATTCATATCTCTAGTATTGGTATACAGGAATGCTTGTGGTATTTGCACATTGATTTTGCATCCTGAGACTTTGCTGAAGTTGCTTATCAGCTGAAGGAGATTTTGTGCTTAGATGATGGGGTTTTCTAAATATTCAATCGTGTCATCTACAAACAGGGACGATTTGACTTCTTCTCTTCCAGTTTGAAACCCTTTATTTCCTTCTTTTGCCTGATCGCCCTGGCCAGAACTTCCAATACTATGTTGAATAGGAGTGGTGAGATAGGACATCCCTGTCTTGTGCCGGCTTTTGAAGGGAGCACTTCCAGCTTTTGCCTGCTCAGTAGGATATTGGCTATGGATTTGTCATAAATAGCTCTTATTATTTTGAGATACATTCCATCAATACACAGTTTATTGGGAGCTTTTAGAACGAAGTGCTGTTGAATTTTATCAAAGGCTTTTTCTGCAACTATTGAGATTCATGTGGTTTTTGTTGTTAGTTCTGTTTATGTGATGGATTACGTTTATTGATTTGTATATGTTGAACCAGCCTTGCATCCCAGGGATGAAGCTAACTTGATCATGGTGGATAAGCTTTTTGATGTGCTCCTGGATTTGGTTTGCCAGTATTTTATTGAGGATTTTCACTTCAATGTTCATCAGGGATATTGGCTTGAAATTTTCTTATTTTGTTGTATCCCTGACAGGTTTTGGTATCAGGATGATGCTGGCCTCATAAAATGAGTTGAGAGGATTATCTCTTTTTCTATTGTTTGGAATACTTTCAGAAGGAATGGTACTAGCTCCTCTTTGTATCTCTGTAAGAATTTGGCTGTGAATCCATCTAGTCCTGGGCTTTTTTTTCCCTTGGTAGGCTATTAATTACTGCCTCAATTTCAGAACTTGTTATTGGTCTATTCAGGGACTTCTTACTGGTTTAGTCTTGGGAGGGTGTGTGCATCCAGGAATTTGTCCATTTCTTCTAGATTTTCTTTTTTTATTACAATTATACTTTTAAGTTCTGGGGTACATGAGTAGATTGTGCATTTTTGTTACATAGGTATACATGTGCCATGATGGTTTGCTGCATCCATTTCCCCTTCATCTACATTAGGAATTTCTCCTAATGTTACCCCTCCCCAATCCTGCAACCTCCTGCTGTCCATCCCTTGGCCCCCCTCCACTACCAATTTTCTAGTTTGTGTATATAGGTGTTTATTGTATTCTCTGATGGTAAATTGTATTTCTGTGGGATCAGTGGTGATATCCCCTTTATTTTATTTTGTGTTCTGTCTATTTGAGTCTTCTCTCTTTTCTTCTTTATTAGTCTGGCTAATGGTCTATCTATTTTGTTAATCTTTCAGAAAAAAACAGCTTCTGGATTCATTGATTTTTTGAAGGGTTTTTTTTTTTTTTTACCTCTATCTCCTCTGATCTTAGTTATTTCTTGTCTTCTGCTAGCTTTTGAATTTGTTTGCTCTTGCTTCACTAGTTCTTTTAATTGTGTTTTAGAGTGTCGATTTTAGATCTTTCCGAATTTCTCCTGTGAATAATTAGTGCTATAAGTTTCCTTCTAAAAACTGCTTTAGCTGTGTCCCAGAGGTTCTGGTACATTGTGTCTTTGTTCTCATTGGTTTCAAAGAACTTATTAATAGCCGCCTTAATTTTGTTATTTACCCAGTAGTGATTCGGGAGCAGGTTGTTCTGTTTCCATGTAGTCGTGCAATTTTGAATGAATTTCCTACTCCTGAGTTCTAATTTGATTGCACTGTGTTCTGAGAGACTGTTGGTTATGATTTCCGTTCTTTTGCATTTGCTGAGGAATGTTTTATTTCCAATTATGTGGTCAATTTCAGAACAAGTGGGATGTGGTGCTGAGAAGAATATATATTCTGTTGATTTGGGGAAGAGAGTTCTGTAGATGTCTATTACGTTTGCTTGGTTCAGAGCTGAGTTCAGGCCCTGAATATCCTTGTTAATTTTTGGTTTCGTTGATCTGTCTAACACTGACAGTGGAGTGTGAAAGCCTCCCACTATTATTATGTGGGAGTCTGAGTCTCTTTGTAGGTCTCTACGAACTCGCTTTATGAATCTGGGTGCTCCTGTACTGGGTGCATATATATTTATGATAGTTAGCTCTTCTCGTTGCATTGATCCCTTTACCATTATGTAAAGACCTTCTTTATCTTTTTTGATCTTTGTTGGTTTAAAGTCTGTTTTATCAGACTAGGATTGCACACCCTCCCCTCTTTTTTTTCTTTTTCTTTCCATTTGCTTGGTAAATATTTCTCCATCCCTTTATTTTGAGCCTATGTATGTCTTTGCACATGAAATGGATCTCCTGAATACAGCACACCCCGAAGGGTCTTGACTTTATCCAATTTGCCAGTCTGTCTTTTAATTGGGGCATTTAGCCCATTTACATTTAAGGTTAATATTGTTATGTGTGAAGGTGATCCTGTTTTTATTATGCTAGCTGATTATTTTGCCAGTTAGTTGATGCAGTTTCTTCATAATGTTGATGGTCTTTACAATTTGGTATGCTTTTGCAGTGGCTGATACCAATTTTTCCTTTCCATATTTAGTGCTTCCTTCAGGAACTCTTGTAAGGCAGGCCTGGTGGTGACAAAATCTCTCAACATTTGCTTCTCTGTAAAGGATTTCATTTCTCCCTTGCTTATGAAGTTTAGTTTGGATGGATACAAAATTCTGGGTTGAAAATTATTGTCTTTAAGAATGTTGAATCTTGGTCCCTATTCTCTTCTGGCTTGCAGGGTTCCTGCCGAGATATTCACTGTTAGTCTGATAGACTTCCCTTTGTGGGTAACCTGACCTTTCTCTCTAACTGTCCTTAATGTTTTTTCTTTCATTTCAACCTTGGCGAATCTAACAATCACGTGTCTTGGGGCTGCACTTCTTGAGGAGTATCTACATCCTGAAGAGTGTTCACCAGCTTGGTTCCATTCTCCCCATCACTCTCAGTTCCATTCTCCCCATCACTCTCACTCCCATCAAACATAAGTTTGGTCTTTTCACATAGTCCCACATTTCTTGGAGGCTGTTTGTTCCTTTTCATTCTTTTCCCTCTAATCTTGTCTTCATGCTTTATTTCATTAAGTTGATCTTCAATCTCTAATATCCTTTCTTCTGCTTGATCGATTTGGCTCTTGGTACCTGTGTATGCTTCACAAAGTTCTCATGCTGTGTTTTTCAGCTCCAGCAGGTCATTTATGTTCTTCTCTAAACTGTTCATTCTAGTTAGCAATTTTTCTAGCCTTTTTTTCAAGGCTCTTAGCTTCCTTGCTTTGGAAGTGAGGAGAACATGCTCCTTTAGTTTGGAGGAGTTTGTTATTACCCACCTTCTGAAGCCTAATTCTGTCAGTTTGTCAAACTCATACTCAGTTAAGTTTTGTTCTTTTGCTGATGAAGAGTTGTGATTTTTTGGAGGAGAAGAAGTTTTTGGAATTTTCAGGCTTTTGTTTTTGGAATTTTCAGGCTTTTGTGCTGTTTTTTCCTCATCTTTGTGGGTTTATTTATCTTTGGTCTTTGAAGAAAATCTTTGATCCTGGTTACCTTCGGATGGAGTTTTTGTGTGAACTTTTTTTGTTGATATCATTGCTATTCTCTCTGTTTGCTAGTTTTATTTCTAACAGTCAGGCCCCTATGCTGCAGGTCTGCTGGAATTTGCTGGAGGTCCACTCCAGACCCTGTTTGCCTGGGTATCACCAGCAGAGGTTTCAGAACTGCAAACATTGCTGCCTGTTTCTTCCTCTGGAAGCTTCATCCCAGAGGTCCACCCACCAGATGCCAGCCAGAGCTTTACTTTTTGATGTGTCTGTTGACCCTTGCTGGGAGGTGTCTCCCAGTCAGGAGGCATGGGGGTCAGGGACCCACTTGAAGAGGCAGTCTGTCCCCTAGTAGAGCTCAAGTGCTGTGCTGGGAGATGAACTGCTCTCTTCAGAGTCATCAGGCAGGAACATTTAAGTTGCTGAAGCTGTGCTCACAGCCAGCCCTTCCCCCAGATGCTCTGTCTCAGGGAGTCGGGAGTTTTGTCTAAAGTCCCTGACTGGGGCTGCTGCCTTTCTTTCACAGATCCCCTGCCCAGTGAGGAGGAATCTAGAAAGGTAGTCTGGCTATAGCAGCCTTGCCAAGCTGTGGCAAGCCCTGACCAGTTCGAATTTCCTGGTAGGTTTGTTTACACCTTGCCTACTCAAGTCTCACTAATGGTGGATGCCCTTCCCCCCACCTAGTTTCAGCATCCCAGGTTGACTTCAGACTGCTGTGCTGTGCTGGCAGTGAGAATTTCAAGCCAGTGGATCTTAGCTTGCTGGGCTCCATGGGGGTGGGATCTGCTGAGATAGACCACTTGGCTCCCTGGCTTCATCCCTTTTCCAGGGGAGTGAATGGTTCTCTCTCACTGGCATTCCAGGTGCCACTGGGGTGTGAAAAGAAAAATCTTTCCGCTAGCTTGATGTTTTTCCAAATAGCCACCCAGTTTTATGCTTGAAACCCAGGACTCTTGTGGCGTAGGCATCTGAGGGAATCTCCTGGTCTGTGGGTTGTGAGGACAACAGGAAAAGCGTAGTGTCTGGGCCTGAATGCACTGTTCCTCACGTTATGTTCCCTCATGGCTTCCCTTAACCCCTTGTGCTTCCCGGGTGAGGTGACACCCCACCCTGCTTTGGCTCGCCCTCCGTGTGCTGCAGCTACTGTATAACCAGTCCCAGTGAAATGAGCTGGGTACCTCAGTTGAAAATGCAGAAATCACTGGCCTTCTGCGTTGATCTCACTGGGAGCTACAGACCGGAGCTCTTCTTACTTGGTCATCTTGCCAGCCACCCCCATCTCTGCTTCTATATTTTGTATCTCATAGCTTGGCCATCGTCTGGGGATTCTATCTCTTTCCGCTGCTTCCGTTTGCAAAACTCTAGGGAAGGATTCTGATTGGTCTGATTTGAAAGCCCACTCTTGGATACCAAGCATCTGTGGCCAGATTGGAGTTAACAATGAAATAGCGACTCCATTCAAATTCCACAACTGGAGTGTGTAAAAGAACATTTCCTAGAAGAAGGGATAGTGCTGTTACCATAGACCTCAAGAGCGGGAAGAGAGGCAGGGATGGCGGCTGAATAATGAAACAACGGATGTTTCCCACACAGGCCTGCTTTTCAGGACCCTCCAGCATGTACCATGCACCCTATCCTGTTAAGCTTTCCCTCCAAATATTTTCCAGTCCACTAAACTACTTGTCTTAGTCCATTTGGGCTGCTATAACGAAATACCTTAGATTCGTAATTTATAAAGAAAAGAAATGCTTTGTTCACAGTTCTAGAGACTGAGATGTCCAAAATGAAGATGCCAGCAGATTCGGTGTCTGGTAAGGGTTTTCTCTCTGCTTCAAAGATGGTACCCTCACATATTAGAAAACAGCAAGGGAGCTCCTTCAAGCCTCTTTGATAATGGCATCAATCCCATTCAGGAAGGTGGAGTCCCCATGACCTAATTGCCTCCCAAAGGCCCCACCTCTTGTACTATCCCATTGAAGATTACATTTTAAATGTATGAATTTGAGGGATACAAACATTCAGACCACAGCACTATCTTTCTATCAAAGCACCAAAAAAAAAAAAAAAAAAAAAATACCATCAGAGACCAAGACGTAAATAGCCAATTTCCATCCATAAACTAAATGAGTTCCTTTAGTTTCACACAGCTGATACTTAGATACATCAATTTTACTTGAACCCCTTTAGTCCATTTTCGTCAACCCTCATCAGCAGTTAACTGAAATGTAATGTTCGTGACTGAGTCTAAAGTTCTTACCGAAACAAGCTTTTTATGTAATTATTTCACTGGGATGTCTACCCATGATACTTTCTTGTGTTCTCTGCTCCCCTACGTACACTAAAGCAGACTTTGTAAGTCTTCTGTCATCTCACAGTACAGGGGTCCAATGCCTTTGGTTCATGCATTTGTTTTTTTTTTTGCATACATGCTACAGCCTGATAGTCTGTGGTGTTGCATCTAATGATCATCACACATTTGGAAAATCATGAACTTGTAGTAATTGGCCCTAGTCTTAACATCACTTTCCTTTGTGATTTATGTGATTATGTGCTCCAGGAAAAATTAAAAGACATACAAAATTATATCTATGTTTTGCCAGAAATAAGTCACAAAGTAAACTACAATCACACACCTTACACAGACTCTCTCATAGGCACACAGAGACACACACTTACCTCTCTCTGTGCTTCACAGTAACTGCATTAAGGACATTCAGATTATCTTAGAAGAAAATAATTTTTTCTAAGCAGAAGCTTTAAGAAAGTTTTACTGATTCGTTTAACAAGGGATCTATAAACATGCTCAGCTGCTAATAAAGCTAGTGTTGATTTTATTCGACAACATGATTTACTTCATCCCAGTACATATGAGAAAAATCAGAGTCCAATGATAGCTACAGATTTATAAAAGATGATATAGCACAGCAATAGAAAAATTGCACATGCTGTACTAAAATAACTACTCTTCAAAATACAGTAACTTTCCTAATAGTAGCCACAGAACAGAGTAAACAAAATTCCATCTGTTAATCAATACCCAAAGAGTGAATTTCATTTTCATGTCAACCACAGAAATCCCTCTGTTAAACAGAGACACAGCCATGGTCATTGGTGAGCATGTCATTGTGGATCAGTTTCATTATTTGTAGTTCATTAGCTTTCAGAGGTGACACATTTGCTAGGAACCAAACAAAGAAGAGTCTGACATGATTCCCACACCATGGGCTTACAATCAGGAAGAAACAGCTAGGAAATATTCAGCAAGACCAAAAATAGGGGTAAGGAGTTGGCACAAAGGGTAGAGAAATTCAAAAAGGAAATTTAAGCCATGGAGAAAAAGGGCATTGAAATCTGAATTCCTCTTCAGAGTTAAATTCATTATCCAATATTAGAAAGGAGCTCAAATGCTTGAGGAAATACAATATTCCAGTGGACCAGAAGGAAAAGGTGAAAATGTAAAAAAAAGGTAAATTCCTTCACATCAGAGGCAGTAGTTTATTCTCCACAGTCTTTAACCAAAGAATAGCAACACAAAACACATAGTAGGCTTGCAATAATTGTCAAATAAAAGGATTAGTGAAACCACTCTTTAGAGATGCATTGGTTAAAGATTTTTCTGAAGTACGCTGTGCCAGCTAAGTGGTCTGTAGACAAAGAACTTTGTGGTCACGTAAGTTCACGGCACTGCCTGTGTCACTTACAAGAGGCCTGAGGCGTCAGAGAAATCCACCGGCGGAGAAAGTTTTAAAATTTATTTACCGTATTTCTCTCAACTCATTTGACCTCAGAACCTTTCTGGAGTTTGTTTTGTGTGTGTGTGTGTGTGTGTGTGTGTGTGTGTGTGTGTGTGTGTGTGTGTTGCTTTTTGTTTACCACCTGTTAGCAACCTAAGACTATTCTAAGGCACAGACTTTGAGAAATACTGCCTATAAAAGCCTTAAAAAGCAAGGGCAGAGAATATAAAATATGTTTTTTTAAAAAAGATCGTTAGCTTCAAGAGGTCAAAGACTGTGTCTGTTTGACTTGCTGGTTGTATCTCCAGAGCCTAAAATAATAGCCAGACAAAAAAGGTGATCAGTAAATATTCTCTGAGTGGATGAATGGAGGGAGAAGGAGAAAAGGTTATGATAATTGGTTAACCTAATGGATCCTGGTTCTGCTAGCCAATACATGGGAGGTAATTACTCCAGTAAGTCACAGGTTGAGGTTGTGGCAACTGTAGAAAATCTAGATGGAAATTTCCAGTGTAATAGATGGCACCAAAACCAAACTCAAGATCTGAGATAGAGCTAATCAATTCGGGTTATTATCTGTCTTAGTCCAGTTGGGATGCTATAAGAACTGTGTTATAGACAGGGTGGTTTAAACAACAAACGTGTATTTTTCATAGCTCTGGAGGCACAGGGTGCTGGTATGGTTGAGTTCTGCTGAGGGCCTGCTTTCTGGTTCATAGATGGTCCTCATGTGGTGCCCTCAGATGGTGGAGAGACAAGAGAGCTGTCTGCAGTCTCTTTTCTAAGGGTACTAACCCCATTGATGAAGGCTTAGCCCTTATGACTTAATCACCCCCTAAAGGCTCCACCTCCTAATACCATCATGCTGGAGATTAGGTTTCAACATATGAGTTCTGAAGGGACACAAATATTCAACCTTTAGCAGTGTCTAAACCTTTAAAATAGAAAAGAAAAATGAACCAAGGTTACATGCCTGAAAAAAAAAAGTCAGTTGCAAAGAAGCAGTTAATGTCATTGGAAGGGGCTCATCCAGAGTCCTCCCACTATTGCCCCGATCTCTCTTCTGCTCTTTGTCTTGTGTTCCCCACCTGAGAAAATGCCACACAACCACCCTGCCCCACAGTGCAGAAACCTGAGGCATATCTTCCTTTACAAGGCCTCCCTCATCAACACTTAGACTCCAGCCAGAAACCTGACTTTTGTTGGATGTTGAATGATTAACACCAGTACATGGAATAAATAATACCAATGACAATATTATTCTGTCTTTAGATAGCACTCTACAGTGCATTTTCAAAGATACTATCTCTAATTTTGAGAATAACCCTGTATCCTACATCACTGTCTTGCAGAGGAGAAAACTGAAAATACGTAACTTTACTCAGTGCACACAACCAATGAGAAACAGATCTAGGAATGGAAACAAGGGACAGTGTGTTGTCTCTTTTGTAATTAATTAAAAGATATGCACTTAGCATTTATGTCCTAGAAACTCTAATCGAAGAAGTGTAAGGCTTAACCATTTTCAAATTCTGACTTCCTGAAAATATCAGCAAGCTAACTTGAAGATAAGCAGAGCAGAGATTATTACTTATCACAGTGAGGCAGAACTCTCCCTTGATTTGGCCTTAGCAGCACATTGGAGAGGGCAGGTGAAGTTGGGATATTTATAAAGTTTTGGAGTCCAGACACTAAGACATTTTTCAGTGTTGGGGCTTAACTGGGATTGAGTGAAGATAATGCTACAATGGTCTAGGATCAATGGACAAAGTAATGAGAAAGCTTTGATGCACAAGAAGAGTTGAGGAGTAAATAGTCCCTAGAGGCTATGTATTCCATAATGCTCATTTAAGTGGATTTTTGCAGAATGGTCATGGTATAAACAATAAAATTATTTTCATCTCCCTGGAATGGTAGTCATGTTGATGAAAACAGTGGAAATGTAAAATTAGTAAAGACAAATAATACAATCATGTTAATATAGACAACAAGTTGCTTGGGTATGAACGATTTCAGTTCTCACCACAAAAGTGGTATTGTAATCCAGACCTAGATTTGAAAAACCACTTCCCACATATTACCTTTGTAAGCTTGGCCAAGTTACTTAACCTCTCTGAATACCATCACACAATGCAATCTGATTTGAGATGCTTTGTAAATAATAATAATAATAATAATAATAATAATAATAATAATAAATGCAATCCATTACACTCTAAGAAAGAAAGGAAATAACCTAACCCAGGAGTATTTGGAGGTGATGGTGGAATAAAGAGGCGAATCTGATCTCACACTCTGGTGGTGAAAACATGGTAAAGGAAAATATCTTTATCAGTAAGCCAAAATTTTCTAGGATTCATGCCTTTACATTTTTCCCCTTAGAGTGTCATTTTTTTGATGGAATGAGATGACAAAGAATCTTTTAACTACATCAAAGGGAAGGAAGGAAAGGATGAGGCAATTCATCACAACTTGTTAAACAAATTTTACCCTGCTTAGCAAGAGTATATTTTAAATCAAATATCTGAGCTAATTATAATCATACTAAGCTCCACTTCAGTTCTACTAGCGTGCTGACCATTTATCCTGTTGAATGTCAGCTAGTGCCAGGCCTAAAATCAGATATAGCAACACTGCCTCCTTGAAAGTATTCACTGAACTAGAACAAAACTCCCTTAGACAAAAGTATTGATTTTCTTATTGCTTTCAAATACGGAAAATACAAGACAGATCAAATATTAATTCCCTGATCCCCAATTGAAACATGAAACTCCAAGAAATATAGAAGATGAACTCAATGAAAATGATGCAAGAAAATGAATGAGAATATGTTTCTTTTTTGAGTGACAAAACACAATAAAATGTTAAGGAAGCTAGTTGTTCAATCATTGGAATGGTATAACTTGTCACACAAAAGAATTTGAACCAAAAAATCCTGTCATCCTTTGGAGAAGGAAAAAAGGCAATAAACAAAGTGGTTTTGCACTATGCAGCAGCCTCTCCCCAGATCTGAATTGGAAAAAGAGACTTTAGAAAATAAGAAAATAAAGCCTCTGTTACCGTTGACCAAACTGAAAGGTTAGACACCAAAACTCATTGTATTGACTTCAACAAAATTCACATACTTTGTTATGACAATAAATTCATTAAAATGGAAACTGAAATTGGAATTGAAATAGTGCAGACACCAAAAACCAAAAAACATTACAGACATTAAGGACCCAAACTTCTCCCTAGAGGAGGTAGAATTGAAAATCGCTGCCATGAAAGATGAAGAGAGAAAGTTTGGGAATACATCAGAGAAGGTTTCTAAATTTAAAAGACGGTTTAGTGGAATGAAATTACCAATTTCTTGGAAGAAGATACTTCCTGGCTAACCAAAACATGGTGTTCATGGCAATCAAATGTTAATTAAAATTAAGGAGTAAGAGATAAACATCTGAAAAAAAAAGTTTTAAAAATTAAGTCAAGCAAAGTTTCAAGGGACTTGAGAGTGTTAACTTATTTCCCACACTCTGCTGTTTAAAAATGTTGTAATCACTTTCTACTCATGAAATTATTAGGTTGGTGCAGTAACTGCAGTAATTGGCAAAAGGTGCAATAATTTTGCACCAACATACTACATTGTGTATGGCCAGTCCTAGAGTAGCAAAATTGCTGCCCACTCACGTGATCTGATTTGAAGAAATATCAAACCCCACCAGCCAAATTATAGCCCTGCCAGTCTGCCGTTGCCTTATTCTCCCATTCTCTTTGACCTGCAATTTACTCAATAAACTCATTGACTATAAGGCTTTTGGAGGCACCTGAGATCAACTCATGTATGTAACTTCAGCAAAAGAACTGAATGTAGAAACCGAAAAATATTCAAAGTAAGAGCAATTATCTCAGTGTGTAGTTGTTCTTGTCTACAGCGGTTAACAATCTGAATATCTTATGTTTGGAAATGAAATGTTCCCTCCTCCTTCGTCTTTCCCACATTACTCTCCCATATGCCAGCAGCCTTTCCTTTCCTTGTTAACTGTCACAGTCTCTCCTCTCTCTTCAAATCTCCAACACAGAACATGCTTCAGAGCTTTTCTAGATTTTGAAATTGGCTGTGGTAAGGTTCCAAAATAATGAGAAATATGATTCCAGACTTTCCTACTCTTGTAAATTTATGGAGAGCAATTTGACTACCACTGTTCTATCATCAGAAAATGGCAATGTTTTACAGCGCCCCTGGAGAGGTGATTTGCAAGAACTTCTTCACGTTATTTAGAAGGCATAGTCTTCACAGCGGTTTTACAAATGTTCCACTTTACTGGGCCTATGCTGAAATGGTTTGACTGTCCAACTCATCACCAGCTAACAGCAGGGAACACAATGGTAGTCAAATAGAGATCTCAGACATCACTATAAACACACTGGAAAGCTCCAGTCACTCCTTAAGATGGCATTATAATATAATACATTCACTTTACCATAAGAACCATCTGAGAATTGGTTGTGGCAATTGTAGAGACTTCCATTTTAGATAAACCTTCAAACTTTTAATTAAGGCAAAGTAAGGATTATTTTAAATTGCCATTTCTCTAGCAAACTTTTCAAATTAAACACAGGAACAAGAACACCATATATATATAAGAAATCACAGAGATGCCAAGGGAAACTATTTTCTCGGCAATTGAACATAAAAAAAAATTATTCTGAAAATTCTATCTGTAGAAAGTAAAAATCTATCTGATATGGATAGCACAAATGAAATCCCATGAATAGCTTTGTGAATTGTACACTTAGAAAAATGAAGGGGAAAGGCATGGAATTATTTCCTAGGAAGCTAAATGTATGAATATCATGAATAATGAGGATAGGAATAGAAATATGTAAGTAAATATGTGCAATAAAGCTACATAAAATATAGCTTTAGGTAAACCAAATCACTTGGTTATAAAATTGAATTCTTTGGTTAAGAAAAAGTTATCTCCTAAATTTGCGGCAATAAATTTAAGTAGCAAAAGAAAGGCAAAGTGAAAGTCACTAAATCCAGATCTTTGAGAAATGAAGGTAATCAAATTTCCAACAAAAAATATTTACTGTCTATGAACTATTCCCAGTTTTAGGCACTTGGATAAAACAAAAAGGATACCATTTTAATGTACAGGTTACCAACTCTCAAGGGCCTTATCCAAGGGAATACTTAAAACCTTGGCTTTACTTATTTTCACCTTTATTTCTAATTTATTCTCAAACTGTTTTGTTCTTTCATAAAGAGAATAAATTTCTATAAAAAAGAAAAAACCTACTGACTTAATGTTAGCAGCCCAACATTTTAAATATCTCATCTCTAATACTTTTTATAGCTCACAGTAAATCAGTATGTATTATCCAACAATACTCAAACTCATACTTTTTATGAAAACATTTGAGAAATGGTAGTGTAAGTCTCAAGGAACTGGCTTGGTAACACAATGTGTCTGGTTGCCATGTGCATGTCATAATAGAAACAAAGTTTTCAATGTACTTGACATTCCACAAAGCATATGAAATCTTTTTCCTTAGTTACATCAGAAATGAACATGTAGTAAGTGGCTCATTTAGCCCAAGATTAGGAGAACTTTTTTTAATTGCAAGTTTTGAGATTTTACTTATTTTTTGGTATTCTCTTCATTGGATTGCAGGTCAGCAAAAAGTAGAAAACTTAGAAGCAAATAGCAAAATTAGCACTGAGAAACCAGTAGCCACTCACTCAGATACTTGATGGATGCAGGGTCTTTATATAAAGCCATCTGCATACCTATCGCTGTGAAAGCAACCAATTAGAAGAAAAACATAAACTAAGAGAAAACTCTCAATTGATGTTCTCATTCATATCAACTAGGGTGAAGGTCCGTTAGGTAAATGAACAATTGTTTTTCTCTGTCCGTGGAAATAGCGTCCTAGGTACCAAAAGAGAAATAGCCATGGAGAAACTGATGGGTTGTAGAGCTCATCGCAAGTGCAACCTCAGCCCAGATAGTGTCTTCTCAGGTTTGCTGGATGAGTCTCACAGGACAGGGAAACCAATGACCTTAGAGAGTGAGTGAAAGCTTAGAAGCTGAAATACTGATCCTTAGCCCTTCACTCAAGGGATGCTGGAGCAATATCCAATTCAGGTAGGAAACAATTCACCCAACCAAAATGAAAACAAATGAAGAATCAATGTACATTAAGGTCATTTTTGTAATAGACTGACAGCATCCATGAAAGAACCTTTGTGAGAAGCAGTGAAAAAAAAAATCTTTTCGTAACTAACCAGGAGATACTGAAAGAAATACTACCCACAGCATTAGCAAGAGAAAAACAACACATAACCAGATCAGATGTAGTCATGTAGTCAAATTTTTATTACAGGCACCTGACACTTAGCAGATAATTAGTGAATGTTAACTCTTTCCACACCAAGATAAAAAAGTTGATACAAGATTAAGGACAGTTTTTTCAACCCTTACTTATATGTTATCACTGTTCTATTCATCTAAAGCTTACTTTTAAAAGAAAATCTTGGAAGAAATATGTTTCCATCATAACTCGTTCAGAGTCCAATTTGCATTGGATTAAAAACCCATTGCCAGCTATGGTGAAGAAGTTCTAGAAAATAAGCCAGTTCTATACAGATACTACTGAATATGAGACATACCAAATGTGACTCCAAATTATCATAGGTGGAACATTATGAAGGTGATCATTCATTTGCTCACTCATTTATTCAACAGGATACATTTATTGCATACTCATAGCTAAAGAGTAGAAACTAAAATATGTAAACATGGAGCGCATAATGTGATAACATATGTAAAAATTCTTTGAAAAGTACAAAATGCCATAGAAATGCAAAGTTGATGATGATGGTGATGTAATCATATCCTTGGGGGAAAGCCAACAGAGTCTCCTGAAATAAAGGAAAAGCATGTCTGTCTATTAATTATATAAAAGGAATAATTCATATTTATAATTTAGATTTCCAAATAGCTAGAGAATGATTCCATAAAAAGTCGGTTTTTCTGTTTCAAATTAGTTAACATAGGATTATGGGGAATGCTTTGTTTGAACGAGACAATGGTTAAAAAGAAGACCTTTCTAGGTATAGAGAAGCATTAATTACAATCACCTTATTGGACAGTTTTATAAATCACTCAAAATAAACTTCAGAGTGAAATCTTCCTATTTGCAGACAACGCTCAATTTCCAGGCATCTAAATAACAAGCTGGCTGGCATCAACTAGATTTCAAGAGACTGCAGCATGAAAATTGACAAATGAGTTTAACTATCATGAATAAAAGAGGAAAATCATAAAATACTGCTTTTTGAGAGGATGGGTCCAGTGGGGGGGAAAAAAAAAAAACAGAAGAGAACCTGTTGTGACATTATTATTATTGCCTGTTTGTGCTTGAATTTTGTTGCTGCTGTTCAGACCGTCCTCTCTTCAATTGAGTTATATACATTGGTGTTTTGACAGGTGTCAAAACATTTTAAGATGTTGTCAATTTGCCATGGAAATGAAAGATTATTGTGAAGATGGAAAGATTTAAGAACACTGGAGAACTAAGTCTGTTATTAGTGAAGCAAGTATTTGTCATTGGAGGAAATAGTACAATTCCATATTTTCTTTGAAAGCAACTACAAAATGCATTTTGCAACATAAGAAAGGAAGGTGCTCACAAGTGACAGAGCTGTGATGTCTTGTTACTGAGCAATGTGCAAAATGCTGGCTTATCACACACTACATAATGCGACTGAGGGCAGGAAACACTGCCAATCCCTTCAAATACAAGAAAGAAGTTTGAATGCAAAAATAGGCCTAATTTTGCATTACTGGGTGTTATTGGCAAGACATTGAGTCATGATTTAATGGGCAGCTTTTCTTCCTTTCCTGGGAAAATAAGACTTTTTTTCTTTTTACAGGAACAGTGTATTAAAGCTAATAAAATGCAGACAGTCCATATTAGGGAAGGGGGAAGAGCATGTAAAAAGTGTTGAGTATATGAAGAGAGAAGGGCAAGCCAGATGGAGCTGAGTCCTCTGGGGATGAACCAACAAAGGGAGGGACATATCCACCATGCAGGATCACATCAGAGCTGTGTTTTCGTGCTAAGAGCAATAAGAAGCCATGAAACGTTCCAGTGGGACTGTGGCTAGGGTTGGGATGGGGAGAGCAGGCTTGTCATTTTTAAAGCTCAGTCTGGCTGTGCTGTGGAGAAATGGCCCCCACTGAATGGTCCACACACTGGACAGAAGTCAGTCACGGGGCATCAAGCCAGAGCTATAGTAACAAGGACCTGGGAGGCGACAGACAGTGAGCAGACATTGTCATGAAATATTTGAAAGTATTTTAATAGATATATGCAATACGGTTTTTTTAAACTTTTGTCTGGATCAGTTTTAAGGCCCTTGCAAGAAAATAGTCAATTCCCCTGACCGGGCAGATAATTAAGTTCGAACCCTCAAGTACCTCCCTCACTGGGTTCTCACACTCTGGGCCACAACACACCTGTCCTAATCACCCCAAGGCCAAATACCAGACAACCAGGAGCAGCCCCTGTGCCCAGAGCCTGCTGAAAATATTCAAACCAGCCCATCCTAAACCTGTGTACCGTGCCTCACCCATCCCTTCCAAAAAAAAAACACAATAAAGGCTCTCGCCCACATTTTCTCCTCACTCCTTCAGTCTTTTGACCAACCCTGGTGCTTCCCACTGTGGCCCTACCTAAGATAGGGTGCTGTGTTAAAAATGTATGAATCTCATTTCTCTCCCCTGATCTGAATTTGGCCTCATAATACTTCACCCAAAGTAACATGGTTAAAACAGCATAACCCTATTAAAATATGAAAAGTGGCCAGGAACGATGGCTCACGCCTATAATCCCAGCACTTAGGGAGGCCAAGGCGGGTGGATCATGAGGTCAGGAGTTCGAGACCAGCCTGGCCAATATGGTAAAACCCCGTCTTTATGAAAAATACAAAAAATTAGCTGGGCATGGTGGTGTGTGCCTGTATTTCCAGCTGCTCTGGAGACTGAGGAAGGAGAATTGCTTGAACCCAGGAGGCAGAGGTTGCAGTGAGCTGAGACTGTGCCACTGCACTCCAGCCTGGGCAACAGCACAAGATTCTGTCTCAAAAAAAAAAAAAAAAAATTCTAAAAGGTAAATATAAGTTTAGTGGAATTTTAATTAACCAAATCATTAGATGATACAGGAAAAAGAACAGTTGAAATCTAAATGTTGCTCAAACATCTAGTCACTCAGAGACCAAACTTATTGAAAACGCCTAAGACAGAGCAAACTAAAAAAAAAAAAAAAAAAAAAAAAAAAAAAGTTGCAATGTTCTTTCCTACCAAATTTGCAGACAAGTAGCAGAATTGTTTGATCTGATTTTTATTTCATTTTATTTCTCCTGTCCATCATCTGGCAGAGATGCTAAAGAACAATGAACAATTACATGTTCAAAAAGCAAGCAGAAAAGGAAGAATGAGAAATAAAAGGCCTGTTTAATCTTAAAATTAGATAAGTAATATTTGAATAATTGTGCTTTGACTAGAATAATAGTGTAATTTTTGCTCATAACGGACCTTTGATAAATGTTTGCTTGAGTGAATAAAAGAACTGACAGGATTCTTTAATTGCGAAAAAAGTCATTAAATTAATATTAATTATAAGATGAAAAGCTCATGTAAAATATATAACTTGAAAATATATTACATTCAAGAAAATAAGACATGTCCTTTGACATGTGTTTTTCTGTTGAGAATCCTAGAGTTATGTTCACAGTTTAATCCAACTATCTTTACAGATCTACATATATGCATGTTCATATATTTGAATAGTTTTGCACATACTCAGTTTGAGACATAATTATTCAACTTAATCGTATGCAGAGTTTGAGGTATTTGATGAGTACAAATACACCAACAACCCTTGGAGCATAAAGCCCATATTTCTAAATCTGTTTGCAATTCTAAGAAATTCTAGTTAGTTCAAAAGAAATACTTTTGTTGACAGGGATCCAACTGGGGTTTAAGATATTATGACATATACACTCTTAACAGATAAAAGTAGAAAGAAAGAGAGAGAGCAGAGCTAAATAAGAATTTCAGGATGAATTGCATACCATCCTTCAGAATAAATTGTTTTTCTTACCTATGAGGAACCATCTCTAATGTACAAGGCAGGAGACATACAGTTTAAGATTTTAAACTTGAGTTTCTGTACATGAGAGGAAATACAATTAAAAATGAAGTCTTCACGTCTTGAAAGAAACTTGAAAATGGCACATTTAGCCAAGTTTTGTTGATAAGTTTCTGGTGGCAATTGGTACCTATAGTGTTTGTGCAAAAGGTACATATGACCGTAGCCACACCTGATGATAAAATCTGCTTTTACTTTCATCACAAAAGTTGATTATGCATACCTGTTAGCTGATATGTCAGCTATCCAGAGATGAATTTCCATCTCTGGATAGCTCAGTTGCATGGATTTGGCTTTTAATAAGGGTCATATGGTAGGGTTTATTTCTCTTATGCCATTTTGCCTGGCATTGGTCTGACCACAGACTACAGATATTCCATAAATTCATGTCTTCAGCAATAAGTAAGACTGGCTAAAGGGAGTGGATACCACTCTACTAACCAATTACAAAAGCAGCTCAGAGTTTGTCCCTACTGACAACAATGATGTCATGCAACCTGTGAAAACAGGCCTTGGCATATACTCTTGCCATTCCTCCCCCAAGCCCCTGCCCCAGAAACTTCTCAAAAGATAAATCACATCAAACCCTACTTTAAATCTCAGACAGATTTCCCAATGCTCTTCAGGTGAAACTACAGTTATCATGACCCCCAAGTCCCTGCATGTGATACTATCGGCCTCATTTTCTACCATTTCTTCCTGATTCATTTTGCCCTTGACTCCCCTCCTTTCCTTTTGGGTGCCTGCAGTTTCTCTAGGTGCACAGTTCAAGCTGTCAGTGGATTTACCATTCTGGGATCTGGAGTATGGTGGCCTTCTTATTGCAGCTCCACTGTCTCAGCCATAATAATCTCTTCGCTCCTTAAACACACAAAACCCCACTCTTTGTCTTTCAATGTTCCTTCTCATCCACCTGAAAATCCAGAATACTACTTGCAGGTGAAAGCGTTATATAACATGAGTTTGATGTTAGTTTCCCTGAGTAGTCTGTAACTTCATGAGAGTAGAGACAGTGTCAACAGCTGTCTCTGCTAAACATCCAAAAGCAAGCAAAATTCTAGGGATTTAATAAGAATGTATTAAATATTTGTTGAATGAATGAATAAATGGTAACAGTTTCTTTTATAAATAATCACATCGTAATTAAAGCCCTGTTTCTCCATGAGCCATGCCTCCTTGGGTGTTATTTCAGGACACAATTTTTAATGTGCAACAATGCCACCAAGGCCTCCTGCCTTTGAGCTCTTTAACCACTCACTCCCCGGTTCTTCCTCCACTCTGGACGCTCATTTCATTTACCTGTTATTCCTTTCTCTGAAGGTAACTGCCACTTTGCTTCTGTATTAGTCTGTTTTCACACTGCTAATTAAGACATATTCAAGACTGGATAATTTATAAAGGAAAGAGGTTTAGTTGACTCACAGTTCCACATGGCTGGGGAGTCCTCACAACCAGGGCAGAAGGCAAATGAGGAGCAAAATTAAATCTTACATTGTGGCAGGTAGGAGGGCATGTGCAGGGGAACTCCCTTTTACAAAACCATCAGCTCTCCTGAAACTTACTATTTTAATTGTATTTCCTCTCATGTACAGAAACTCAAGTTTAAAATCTTAAACTGTATGTCTCTTGCCTTGTACATTAGAGATGGTTCCTCATAGGTAAGAAAAACAATTTATTCTGAAGGATGGTATGCAATTCATTCTGAAATTCTTATTTAGCTCTGCTCTCTTTCTTTCTACTTTTATCTGTTAAGCTGAAGAAAATAATACAGAGACAAATTATAGTGTATGAAAACAGTTGAATGTAAAATAAAATGTTAAAGAAACTAAGATATGACAACCAAAATGTAATAGCTAAAGGCAATAGTCTAAGACAAATACACTGAGTAAACATTATTGAAACCAGCCCCCAACAGGTATCCTATATCCCCTGCAAAGATTATTTTAAAAAGACCTCTGTTAATTGAGGTTTGCACACACATAACCTTCAAAGCAAAGTTATATAACTTCATACAACTTGCGAGTAAACACAGTTTTATTCACCCTACAGAGGAAAGGCATCCCACTGTCTATGAAGCAAGGGTATGTGATCAGAAATAGAATTGCTCCAACCAATAGTATGTAAGTATAAAAGACATATCTCTAATCAACAGCAGTGGACCGAGGATAAGAGAAAAATTCCAGGCACACACTGGAAATTAATCTCACATTTTTTTCATGAATGCTAGTGTTAATAGCTATAATTTTGTAAAACAAGAAATAATGCCTGGAAAAAAACTCAAATTTTGGCTTTTTATTTGGTGCAAAATAACATATTTGATGAAGGTCCCAGAGAGCAGAATTTTTTAAGCCTTAGTTTGTTTTGATGTTTGGGTCTTAAAAAATTTTTTAACGAAGTAAAATTCAGCCTTTGAATGACTTTGCTTTCCATTTTGAAGTCTATAGGTTTTAGGCAACATTGCCTTTTCATGAGGGCTAGAAACTGATGGATCCTAAACTGGAACTTGAGCTGGCAGTGCTCAGAGCTGTCTGATAAACTTATCTGAGGGTTCAGTCTCCCCGCTCAATAGTTTTGGCTTCCATCCCAACCCTACACGGGATATGATGGACAACATTTGCAAAAATTCAGAATCTTTAAAAAATGTCTTTTTTCTCTAAGTATCTCAAGAATATAACACAAAGAAATATACATCAGTAAATGTCACTGAGTAGCCTATTTCAAATCAAGATGATCGTGTGTAGAAAAGAGGCACAATAATTGCAGTATAATTACTCTCCTGTTCAAAACAGGGAAAACAATTTCCCCAGAATTTCCTTATTAAATGTGTGTAGCCACACCAGTGGTTGAAAAAACAATTCTGAACATAAGAATTATTATCCATCTTCCAGACTTTTTAATTAAATCTTTAATTTACATGATATTAATGATGCTTAAGGTGTGGTTAGTTCTTAAGAAGAAAAATAAAGCCATAAAATAAAAACATCAGTTTTCGGCATAGCTACCCGAAGCCTTCATTCAGTGCCTGCAGCTCCAGCTCTTACTGGTTTTGGTCACTGTCCCTTCTTCCACACGGACCCCACTATGACCCTGCCTCACCCAGGCCAGCTGATCCCAGGTGCTAGTGTGTATGGTACTCGGCTGAATTAGGCTATCATGATATGGAGTGACAGCCCCCTTCCACTGACACATCTGGACAGAGAGGCAGAGGACCCAGCCAGGTAGTCTGTGCATGTGAGGGGGTAGGATTAAATGACAGCATTAAGGGACCCCAAAAAGCACAGATAGGTAGCAGCTAGAGGTTAAACTGTCACTTTCATTGGGAGTCAAAGTAGTATAACTCCCAAGATAAAGGGGAAGAGAAATAAAGCTGCTCCAAATGAAATGCTCAAGATCCAGCAAATCTATTTCCTTGTCAGAATATAGATTAACATGTGTGTGCTGCCCAGGTGTGCACATGGGCATGTCCAGTTTTAAGCAGTGATCCGTTCTTTGTAAGTAGCTCCCCTAATCTGTTTCTTAGCATGAAAAAAAGTGTGTACTTGTTAACCACTTAAGATAAAATCTTTATAAAAACATATTACACTTTGTTATCTTTTCAACAAAGTGTGTCGAAATACAAGCCCTTCTCTTCTAAGGATGTGGGGTGATAGATAATAATACAGCTGGACTTCCGTCTCTGAAAGTAACACAGCTGGGATCCCATTCATGCTTGCACCTGACATGCCCTGTGCTCAAGCCCATCCTGCCTTGCACCTTCCATCCCCTTCACTCCTGACTCCTCCGCTCTGCCCTCTGGTTACCTGGACTCATATCTGCTAGCTCCACCATCATCCTGTGCCTGAATCTATGTCCTTGGCTCTGATGGTGATTCCTGGCCTGATATATGCGAACGACAAGGTGATTTTGACAGATTTGTCTCACTGTTGCTGAGCATTGACTCTTACCTCTGAGATTACTACTGTGTTTAAGACATAGCTCAGGAAATTTCAAAAGCTCCAGATGAGTCTGTCTATAAACTGGGGTAGTCCCAGTTTACAAAACCACCACTAATTGAGCTTTAAGAGAAGAAAAATCCTATGTTGTCTAAAAATATTTTTCCAGTGGACTAAACGGACTCCTAAAAATTCCATCCTTAGGGATACTCCTCTAGGCCAACACATTGTCTTGTATCGGGTAATTAGACCGGGGGACAACCCACTGCCAGAGAACCAGGCTCTGAAGGACAGATGAATTTTGGTGGGAGGGCCAACCACTGGAAGAGAAAGGGCAGATTGAGGGAGAGCATTTGAAGATGAGCTTTAAGGGTCCATGGCAGAGCAAGGCTGGCAAACACTAACATCAATAGGAGAAGAACCCCTTCTAGTCGCTGTGCACCTGTGCAGGGCTAGCCCTAGTTAGGAGGAGCAGGCACAGGGAGGGGACATCCAAGAGGAAGCCAGACCACCCTTCACACAGAGTCTCTGACATACACTCAGAGAGATTGTGCGTGTGTAAAAACAAAGATATTGAAAATGGGTTAAAAAATGGTGGGAATGCTTAAACCTACGTCTGTGTTACCCCTAATGGACCAGCGGCAGGTGCAGTAAGAACTGAAGAGCTGAAACATCACTACCTAATAGTTCACTTTAGAAGGAATTATTGCTTAATTTCAGCCACAGTTTATTATAAAGAATCCAATTCACTCACGGTATATAAAGTCGTATTTTTGGCCTTGTAAACAGCTAGACTGGTGAATGTTGAGGGAGTGCTGGCAGCAAGAACTTACCTTCAATATTTTGATTAGTTCCACTTGGCTTGTGCAAAATTGCACACATTAAATAGAGCAATGCCTTCACAGTGACTTTGCAATTATATTGGTCTCCCAAATAATTCTGCCATTATATTGGTCTCCCAAACCTGCAGATTTTACCAAATAAATGCTTTAAAGAGATCATCATTAAATCCTAACAATTTTATTCCCAATGAATGCTATGAGTTCAGTGCCATGCATATACCTCTAAAAACATCACATGGCTAGAATCCATAAGCAATATAATTGTTCTTAGGCTCTCAGAGTAGAAATTTTCCCCTGAACATCACAGTAATTCAAGCAGGCATGAAACAAAATAATTTTAAACTAAAAAGTAGGAATTCTTATGTGCAAAAATAAACCCAGATATGGGAACAAGCTTGTTGGAAATGGAATAAAATTAAAATCTAATAATTCCAGTCAGACATCAGAAACAAGTTCAAAAGATCTGGTGTACATAATGCTGACTATGATTAATAAAAATACTTTTGAAAATTAATAAAAATAATTTTCAAGTTTTAAACTTGAAAATTACTGAGAGTGTAGATTTTATATATTCTCACCACAAAATATGATAAGTTTGTGAGGTAATACATGTTAATTAGCTTGAGTCAGCCAATTCACAATGTATACATATATCAAAACCTCATCTTTTACACAGTAAAAATATATAATTTTGCCAATTACAAATAGAATATGTAAATCTTAAAAATAAGAAAGTGAACAAACTGAAAACCTGATAGATACAGACAAGTGGCATAAAAATACCATTAGGAAAGTGAGAGAAAGTGTCCCTATAAAAGTCTGAACAGTTTCTTATCATTTTCTGGTCTCTCAATGATGAGCATACAAACTACCTGAGTGTCTCAGTCATCTACTGCTGTGTAACAAACCTTCCCAAAGCTTAGTGGCTTAAAATCACGTTGAAAATTTAACTGGATTCTCTATGACCTGGGTGAATCTTTGGCTCCACTTGATGCAGCCTGGCATCACCCATGGGCTGCAAAGCCCAGGAAGGCCGGGGTCCCCTCCATGTGGCATCTTTCCCTCCACAGCTTCAAGTGGCCTGTCCCTCCAGAAAAATCGTCTGGGTTTTCTCACAGCATGGTAGCTGGGTCCTTGAAGAACAAAAGCAGAACTTCCTAAACCCTTAAAGGGCTAGGTCTGGAGCTGCACAGCTTCACATCTGCCACACGGTATTGGCCAAAGCAAGTGACAAGGGCAGTCCAAATTCAAGGGCAGGGGAAAACAGATTCCACCTTTGGTGGGAAGAATAGCATGAGAGCATGATGAGGGGAGAAGCTGATGGCCCTCCTTGAAAACTACCTAACACATTGTGTAATATTTAGCAGTATCTCCTTTTCCCATAGGTAGGAATTACTCACTATTTCATGTCTTAGAGTGTGTCACAAATAAAAAGTCCTGCCAATAGCTTTGTTCTTACCAAAGAATAGAGTGGCTGAGCACATGAAAAATAGCTTATTGTCTAAATGTATGCAAATCAATGCCCATAGTGCCTTTATCACTGTATTATTACCGTGGTCTTTGGACAAACAAAAATACATTTTTAAATGCACAAGTGATTGCTTGAAGAGAATAATTACACTTATTAGGGTAATCTAT
The DNA here is from genome assembly GCF_048565385.1 of Saimiri boliviensis. Taxonomy (NCBI): domain Eukaryota; kingdom Metazoa; phylum Chordata; class Mammalia; order Primates; family Cebidae; genus Saimiri; species Saimiri boliviensis. The sequence goes on from NC_133463.1 coordinate 13,071,262, forward strand.
AATTATGTTTAAAGAATTATCAAATTGTAGAGGAAATTCCATTCCAGAAATATACACTTTACTATAGTAAAGTAGATAGATTCTGTATACAGCAGGTTCCCAAACAATGTCATTTCATTCATGTGCAGATTTCATTATAATTTTGACGGGGAAAAAAAATCCAATTCCTATCCAAAAATCCAAATCCAATTCCGGGGCCACTGTCTGAACGCAGTTTGCCTGTTCTCTGCACTTCTGCACGGATTTTCTCTGGATCCTCCAGTTTCTTCTCACACCCCAAAGCTGTGTCCATTAGGTTCATTGGTGGGTCTGCCTGGTTCCGGTGTGAGTGTATATGGGTGTGTGTTGAGTGCATTCTGTTATGGGACCAGCCTCCTCTCCATGTTTGGTTCTGCCTTGTGTCCTGAGCTGCCAGGATCGGCCCCACCTACCTGAACTGGACTGGAACAAGAGCAAACAGATTGGAAAATGAATTAATACAAATTATTGTAAAATAAAAATATCTTAAAGTCTATGCTAATCATACAGATGGCATGTCAAAAAACAATGAAGGAGGAAAGTACTCAGCGAGCCTGCCATATTTGTGATGATTTGGTTTTGAACTGTGTGGTGGGAGGGGTGCTCCTGACAATTTTCTCCTCACAAACATTTATTCCTTTTTTAACTTTATTTTTTAATCGAAAAATAATAATTGTACAGATTCATGGAGTATATAGTGATGCTTCAATGCATATAATGTATAGTGATCAGGTAATTAACATAGCCATCATTTCTTTTGTTGGGAATGTTCAGTACCCTCCTCCTAGTTATTCCTTGATTTAACCTACCACCACTATGAACACCATCACTCACTGATTTACCAAAAATTTGGTAAGTCTTATCTTATTTTTATGTTTGTCAGATTAGCTGTATGAAGGAAACCAGTGGGAGGAAAGGAAGTTTTCAGGATGGTGAGATTTGATTCAGACACAGTGCACATGCTGCTAGGGCTGTCACTGGGCAGTGGCCTTCATGGAGAGTGGTACCAGCACCTCAGTCCATCCAGGATATTTAGAAACACTCAGTCTCTGGTCCCAGAGGATGGCTTTTCAGGGCATGCCACAAGTTAAAGTCACCTGCCTGGAAGATGAATGAGAAAGCTGTCCATTCTCAAGACCCATCTGCCTAGGGAGGCAGAATGTAAGCCACACTGTATTGCATTCTTGCATAAGTCATGAAAATGGGGCCAGAGAGGGAGCCTGGACATCAGGGACTTCTGCCCACAGCACATGGCACCCACAGCTGCCCAGCCTGTCTACATGCTGGGGCCCAGCACAGCCCCTGAAGCCACATGGGACAGTGGGCTTTGTTAACTATAGCCACAGGGGAATGCAAGGGATCTTTTGCATTGCAGAGATTTTATATATATTTTGTTTGTAATGAGCCATTCTCAATAAATTCTCACTGCAAAATGGAAAAAAATATTTGTATTAATATTTCTTAATGTACATTTAACTCACAGTTATTTCAAAGGTTAATGTTAGAAGGATTTTTAGTATTTATTTACATGTTCAGTGATGATTTTGTTACTAAGAATGTGCCATCGGAACTTAACTCTTTTTTATATCAAACAGTCTATGGTAGAATTGATCTCGTTATAGTGATTCTGCTTAAAGTCACAGTTCCAAGAATGTATGGATGATGTTTAGTGAGGACTTATGGTACTGACACCTAAATTCAGCATGTGGATAACTGAGTTATCTTTGTTTGATCCCATGTTTCCTGGATCTGGAAAGTGACTGGTGTCTCAGTCAACCAGGTGAAAATGCGAGGCCATTCCTTTTATTGATCTGTTGAATGTTCATCACGAACCAGCCAAATCTACCTGGTTTCCAGTGCAGTTGATTCTACCCTACAAATGTATTTGGTGTTCATTCTCTCCCTATAATTGCTTGGCTCTCTATCTAGCTCAGGTCCTCAGTCCTCATCCATTCTTCCTAATAATGCCAGCTACCTTCCCTGTCTCTGGCCTTGTTCCTTTTAGTCCATAATACATATTTCATCCAGTACATACTCAGCACATACTATGTCACTTCTTTTTTAAAAAATAATGCCTTCAATGGAACTTCTAGATTAGAATGCAGATGAATTAACAAATTTAAAGAAATGCCTCATCCAGATCTCTTTTGATATCCAAGAAAGCATACAAGTGAAAAGGGACAATCAAATGAGCTTACATCAGAGTCAAGGAAGGGTTGCAAAATGTTTCCGGGAGGAGGTGAAAAATGGCATTCATGGCTGATGCACATTCTACCTCCAGAGTCAAAATGATGAGACAGGGAAAGGAGAGATACCAATTCTTAGTAGCAACTCCAGATACGGGGACAAGAAAGCTGCACTAAACTAGAAATAATAAGTACAAAAACAAGAGGGTGGAGAAGGGAGAAGAGTTAAATCTAGTGAAAATATTAAGCAAACAAAAATAAAAGACTTCCTTTCTGTTTCCTATTGTCTTTCTCTGCGCCAAATTTTTGTGCTGCATTAAGTACATGATATGTGGATCCAGTGTTTGGAGACATGGGATGCATACATATTACTTGGGATGGCACCCCAGATTAGCAGGGCAGGGCTGGGGCACAGAAGGCCTGCCATGGGGTGCTGAAGACCATCCGCTTAACTTTGCAGTCACTGCAAATCATCCTGAGAAAGACAAATGAACAGAAGCAGAGGACTTGACACGAAGTGGAAGGGAGTCATGTTAGAAATATTCATAAAGGGAATCCACAGCATTTAGGGTGTGCCTGCAGGAGCAAGAGTATTTCTGCAAGCATTCATCACCATCACAGCCACAATGGCAGCTAACAATAAGTATTGTCTATGCAGCCCATTTCAAAGATGAGGAAATAGAGGCACAGGGAGATTAAATAACTACTTTCTGTTTAGATGGTGTAGAAGGCAGAGCCAGGATTTGAATCGCGATGGTGCAGATGCTGCATTCTTAAGCACCTCACTACCCTACATGTATTTAAATAATTTTGATCTTGGCATGTGCTCCAGCCATACTGAATTACTGACATTGGTTTCCATTCACATCAGGTGTTGGCATGCTCCAGGTACTTTGGCTGTGGTCTTCTTCTGCTGGAATTCCCTCACTACATAGACAATCCCATCCATCTTGTAGGTCAGCTGCACATTCTTCTTCTCAGAAATCTTCCAAGTGCTAAGTAGTGCTTCCCTGCTTTCTCTACACATTGCTATTACAGCAATTATCAAACTGTTGCAACTATTTCAGAGAAAAAAGCTTCTGTTGCTTATGATGAAATATTTTTGCTTTTTGAAAAGTAAAGGAAATAGGTAGCAACAACCCATGAAGCTACCACTTATGAATATAGTTGAGACCTCCTGAGTACATCTCCCTGACCCCCATCCTACAGTGATGTTTACATTTATCATGTGTCTCCTTACACTTCAGCCTTCATCCTCACTTTATAAAATAATCAGGCAATTTTAGATGCTTGTACCTTCATAGAACTAGTATACTATATGGATACTTTTGCATCTTGCTCCTTTTTAATCTGCATTTTGTTTCGACATTTAATCCATGATGGTTTTGCTTCACTCACTTTAATTACTGTTCCACAGTATTACTATGCACAATATATTTTCTCTTCTACTGATGGATATTTTGGTTACAGCCAGTATTTCATTCTTCCAAAGAATGTAGAAATGACTTTTTTTTAATGTTTGGGTTTGCTTGTGTGAGTGTCCCTGCAATGCATATTAAATCTCAGAGCATTATCAGATCTTGCCTAATGTGCACGGGCAGTACATTAGCAGTATGTAAGACTCTCCAGTGCTTCACATACTTGTCAGTTTTTTGTACTGTCGAACTGATTTTTCTCTTTCAAAGTGATGAATATGAAATTGTATTTCATGGTTATTTTTATTTTCATTTCTATAAAAATTATTAAGGTTAAGCAACTTTTCACTGGTTTGTTGGTCAATTCTGTTTCCTGTTCTGTGAGTAACCTGTTTTCTGTCCTTTGCCAACTTTTTAATGTAGTTGTTGGATTTTTGCTTACTGATTTGAAGGAGTCGTTTATATTTCCTGAGTAGCAATCCATAAATTTATGCACTCTGTCAATATCTTCTGGCAGTCTTTGACTTTTTCTTATATGGTCTTGATGGACATAATTTTTTAATTTTTTATATGGTAAATTTTATTAATTATCTTCAGTTATATTTTTTATAAATTTTATTTCTACCTTGTTTTAAAAAGACTCTCCAAGTTTATCTGTAAAATTATCATCCTATATAATTGATATTTACATATGATGCATAATAGTGTTTCTTTTTTCACCACTAATTTGTGATAATTTCATTAGATTAAGCTTTATAATTATGCTTCTTTTTTTTTTTTTTTTTTAAGACTAAGTCTCACTCCGTTACCCAGGCTGGAATGCACTGGCATGATCTCAGCTCACTGCAACCTCTACTTCTCAGGTTCAAGCAATTCTCCTGCCTCAGCCTCCCGAGTAGCTGGGACTATAGGTGCACATCACCACAACTGGCTAATTTTTGTATTTTTGGTAGAGACAGGGTTTCACCATGTCGGCCAAGCTGATCTTGAACTCCTAACCTCAGGTGATCTGCCCTCCTCAGCTTCCCAAAGTGCTGGGATTATAGGCATGAGCCACCATTCCCAGCCTATAATTATGCTTCTTAAAAATATTATAACCCACAGGTATTTATTTATTTATTTATTTTAATTTTACTTTATTGATACATATTTTACATGTTTATGAAGTACATGTGACTATGTGTTACATGCATAGAATATGTGATGATCATCTCGAGGGTTTGTCATTTCTATGTGTTGGGAACATTTCAACAGCTGTCTTCTAGCTACTTTGAAATATACAATACGTTGTTGCTAACATAAAAGATGTTAACTCCTTGAGTCCTCATTTGAGTGAGAAAGCCTAGAATCGGAGAAGTTAATTGACTTACCCTACCTAACACAGCTAGTAAGTGGTAGAAACAGGATTCAAACCCAGTCTAGCATCAGAATCCATGCTCTTAATTATCAGGGTATTTATGACATTATACTACACAGGCTCGTTTTTGCTCAAGTCTGTCAAGTTATTTGTTCACTGTTCCTTTCCTCTTGTTCCAATTTTATTCTTCCTGAATAATACTTTCTGCAAATGTCTGAGAGTAATAAACTCTCCCTCTCTCTAGCTCACGTTTGTTAATCTGAAGATATCTTCACTGTCTTTACCTCGTATTCATTTTTTTATGAAAATGTACCTGAGAGCACCATTCTAACTTGGCCATTAGTTTCTCTCAGCACTTTAGCAATATTCTATACTCTGCAAGTTTCCTTGATCACTGCTGTGAAGTCACATATCAGTTTGTGCTGTGTCTTTGTCTTTGCTTTTAAAAATCTTGTCTTTGTCTTTGACGTTACACATTCTTCCTATGATTTGACCATGTGTGGATTTAATTTTATGTATCTTGTTTAGGACTCATTAGGTCTTCTGAATGTGGAAACCCGATGTTCAGAAATTTATGAAAAATTCATGCCTTAAACACTACTAATTGTCTCCAATCTCTCTGGGACCTCTCCTAGATATATTTCGAACTTTTTATCCACCTTATTTTGTCTCTATATACTCTTGGGAAATGTAATTTAGGAGAAAGCTTAGAAACCTCTTACAAAACTAAATAAACCATTTGATCCAGCACTTCTACTCCTACATATTTACCCAGAAAAAATGAAAATCTGTATCCGCAAAAAGACTTGTACAATATATTCATAGCAGCCAAAATCTGGAAACAACCCAATGTCCACTAATAAGAGAGTAGATAAATGAATCTTGGTATTTTAACATAATATAGATGAATTTCAAAACTATGCTGAGCAAAAGTAATCTACATGAAGGAGTACAAACCTAAAGATTCCATTTTTATGAATGTTTGGAATAAGCAGAACTTATCTACAAGGAAAAAACAGCGGTTTCTAGGGGTAGAGTCAGAAGGTATTACTGGCTAGAAAGGATATAAAGTCATAGCAATGTTCTGTATCTTGATAAAGGTTTGAGTTACACAGGTGTATGTATTTGCCAAAAGTATTAAATGATGCACTTTAAATTATTAATTCCACTGTAATTTTTACTTTGAAAATCATAAATATTCATTTATAATATATTTAATATTATTTATAAAAATTGGTATTAATGTAACTTTTTAACAATACAGTTAACAAATGTAGTGACAATATGTACATTGAATTGTTTAGGCATGAAAAGTACTGATATCTGCAACTCAATTTGAAGACAACAAGATATAAGATAAATTGATATATAAATATGTCTATTGTTTTAAGATTTTTTTAAGTGAATGTAACAAATGTTAACAATAGTATAGTTTTCCGTGAAAATTTTCATAACATTCTCTACACTTGAAAATTCTTATAATAAAATGTTGGGGAAACTTGCTTATCTTATTCTTTTCTCATGTTTTCATTTTATCTTTTATACCTTTAATTATTTTTAAAATGCTTTTTTTAAAACTTAGTTCCTATCTAAACTTTTATCTGAGTTCCTCAGGACTGAATTTGATTGTTTACTGTGCCTGATGACGATGCTCACTCATGGTGAAGTACTTCCTTGTAGAATTGTAATTGTGTATTGTACTCACATTTAGATAGTCCTAGGCTGAGGATATTTTCTGCCAGTTTTCCCTTTATTTCAGCCTCATGTTCCAAGGTTATTTTTTGCTTGGAATATTTTTTAAGTGCTTTTTAAAAGTCCTTCTCAGAACAAGATCTTTAAGATCAAACAGATAGTATAAATCCTACCCAAATCTTAGTTAGTATAGGCTAATTTATTTCTTCTTACCTCATTCCCTTGATCAGGCCAACAGCTCAGTTTTCGTTAGCCTGGTTGTGGCAGCCAATCGTTTTTCAGGTCTACTATTTTCTTTTCTTTTCTTTTCTTGTCTTTTTTTTTTTTTTTTTTTTTTTTGACAGAGGTTCACTCTGGAGTGCAGTGGCATGATCTCCACTCACTGCAACCTCTGCCTCCTAGGTTCAAACCATTCTCCTGCCTGAGTAGCTGGGACTACAGGCATGCACCACCATGCCTGGTTAATTTTTGTATTTTTCATAGAGACTGGGTTTCACTACGTTGGCGAGGCTGGTCTCGAACTCCTGACCTCAGGCGATCCACCTTCCTCGGCCTCCCGGTGTTGGGATTACAGGCACGAGCTGCTGTGCTGTGCCAGGTCTACTCTATAGCTGAGAAATAAAACAACCAAGAATTTCTAAACCTTATGTTGGCATTTCATCACCATACCCTACCTACTTTAGACCCAGTACTCCATCTCCTATCTATTAATATCCTATAACCCAAAGTCCTGGTTGCTAAGAGGGATAACACCTTGCTAGAGCAGCAAATAGTTTTCTACTTCGATTTCTCTTTATTTTTATTTCAATGGATTTGGTTTACCTTTCTATAAATTCAGGATTTCTAGGTGTTTTGTAGCAGGAGGATTTTTTATGCTTTTAATCTTTCATATTGCCATAATCGAAGTCATCCATTGTTTGTCTACATGTTGGTCATCACTAATGTGTGATCTTAGACTGTATCTAACTTATGTCTCTGCAGCTTACGTAATACTTAATACATGACATATAATCAATAAATACTTATTAAATTAGTGCTTTTGATTATAAATTACAAATAGATTTAGAAAATGCAAATTAAACATTACTACTAATAACTAATCTTTATATTCAGGATACCATCTAATTTTCATAATAATATTGTGAGTTAGGTACTAGTAGTCTAATCTGTAGACTAAAAAATTTAGGCTTAATGGGGTTAAATGAATTTCCCAAGGTCATATATCTAGCACACAGCAGATTTTACTTTCAAATAGAGGGCTCTTTGATTCTAGAGTCTACACTACCATATAAATTATTAAAATGTGCTAAAAAATAGACTGAATAAATGAATAATTAAGATATAAATTAATGCAATTATTAAGATAATCTGTAAAAGGCTTCTAGCCTTTGGAAAATGGTATTTTCAACCTAACAACAAATAACTCCCACAAAACATAATTGTTCTTCTGTACCTTTTAGAAGGGCAAAAGTTAACTGAGCAAAATTATTTTTAACAAATTAGACTTGGAGAAAATGTATTATACATTTTCAAAGAGGTAGTTCAGACAAAGGTCTGAGGTACTCGTGTGACTAGAAGAGAGGGAGAGAGTGGACTAAGTGAAACCTTGTACCTAACAACCACACAAGGAAACAAGATGAGTGGACCAGTAGACACAAAACATTCATCTTAAAGTTGTGTATAGTACTAAAATTAAAAATATAAAGAGCCTAAATATTCAACAACAGAGTAATAAGGAACTGTTGTGTTTGTCCAATAGACTTATTCTTGTACAAGAAGATACATTTAAAATAAAAAAGCATTCGTAAAGTCTTATTTGAGTTAAAAAAAAAAAAGCATAAAAATTCACAGAATGTTTACAATCTGCAATGTCATATAGGTGCAGAAAAATGCTGCAAAAAAGTATGCCCCAGTATCAGTAATATTTGGAGGTTTTATTAAAGATAATTTAAATAATATTTTTGGACAAAAGTTTTCTATTCTTTAAATTTATTGAATGAAACTTCCCCATTATTAAAATAATTTTTAATATATCTATATTTAGTTATATATCAAAATACAGATATATAGATATCTATATATCTATATTTAATTAAATATCTATTTATTTATATATCTATAAATATATGTATTTATACCATCCTTAGTGGCCCTAATTTCTAGTAAATTTAAGATGGGCCACAATACTTTAGAAACCTCCATTTCCAACCTTAATATCAACTATTTGCCATCTTGAAATCTCTGCTACGGACAATCAGGGCTTCTTGATGTTTCCTAAATCCAGTTCTGGTCTTTGCTCTCTCCTCTTGCTCCTCACCCGGCCTCATTTGATCTTCACTTGTTAAAATCCTGCAGTTAGTTAAGGTCCAGCTCAAAAGGTCACCATTCTTACAGGGCACTTTTTGATCATGATCACCTGAGTTTTACTTACTTTTAGCCTTGGGAAAACCGTTTGTATTATAGAGACAGTGAGGTGTAGGTGAAGCTGACCTTGCTTAAACAAATAGCATTCTTCAAAATCGTGAGCTTTTTTGTTTGATTAGTTAGAGGACTTTTTGGTTTTGGTTTGCATCAGCTCAATACAAATTTCTGCCTTTGTCATAATTGTCCCTAGTCAACACTTTTTTTATACTAGAGATAAATGTATTGCATAATTTTTGTCACTCTTCATTTACAAGGTTAGTTTTTCAATCGATTTCTGATGTTTATAGTGGCCACATCCACTACTCCTACAATTCAGTTTCGGAGGCCATCAGAGCTCTACCTGCATTATTTACTGCTCATAACCATGTCAAGTCTTCCTCCTTGCTCTCCATGAAATGCATCAGTGATGAGGCATTGATCCTATTATCCTGTGAGGGTCTGGTCGTTTGTCTGCATCTTCCTCTAAACCTGGGATCTGAAATTTTCTTATTGGATAATGAATCCCCATAACATACACAGATGATAAATAATTGTTTAATGGAAAAACAAATGCATGAGAGTGGCATCATGAAAACAGCTGAATGTGGATTAATTAAAGCAACTGGTCATCTGTTTGGTCCAATTCCCAGCAACCAGGGTTTGCAAAGTGTGTTTTGCAAGAGCTGCTCTTGCTATGAAATGATTCCATGAACGTACTACATGTTGCTTACTTTAGAATCCCTTTTACTTAAAAAATAATCTGACAATGTCTATTTCAATACATGGTTTTAATGACATGACCCCTTAACTACACTTCCTGACCTGAAAATTCCTATTCTCATGTATTGTATAGTTTTACCAACTACACCTGTTTGAAATAAGCACAAAGCAAGAACATGTGCATGCAGAAAAACCAAGTGCTCTGCACTCTCCAGTTGTTCAAGCATAATGTTTATGTGGTTTACCTTGGGAGGCCAAAAGTCTTTTGCAGCATTTACGCACCTGAAAGAAGCTCTGAGGGATGGTAGAGTCAGCCTTACGGTGGGTGAAGGTGCCACGAGTTCTGTCTATTTTATCCCCTTCACGTACTGCCCACCTCCTCCACCCTGCCCCCATTCTCCTTTTTTATTCCTTTCTCCTCTTTCATATTATTGAGTACAGGGCTGTGACTTAAACATAGAAGATACTCCACATGCATCAAATAGTTTTAAATAAACAAACCTCAGTATAGATCGCAAGCAAATGCCAAGTCTTAGCAAAGCAGAACCCTTAAAATTAGGGATATGCTAAGATGATGAGTAAAATGACTGCATGAAAATGGTTTTTTAAATTTAAAGGTATTATTGTATATTTGAGACATCTCACGGATCTTTTTTTAAAGTACACACTACTAAATAAGTGCTTCGGTCAGAGATCTTTATCAGTCTCTCACTCTCTCTGTCTCTCTCTCTGTACGATAACTGAATTTAAAAGGATGTCAGAAAGATACTAACGAGTAACAAAAGGCCCAGGAAAACCACTATCTAAAAGTTGATCAGAATAAAAGCGTCTATTTTCCTAAATAGAGCTGCAACATGCGAGGGTAAAGGCTCCTTCTAAGTGTCAGGGCAAATCCAATTCACCGAACACAATAAATCCATCAACCTAATCTATATTCAGGATTTTCAAAAACAGTAGTTTTCTGTTTTGCAGGCATCTAAGAGTCTGCAATATACTTTGTGCAATGAAATAAAACATATTTTTAATATTTGGCCAGGACTTAAATTCTCAAGAGCCAAGATTTCAGAGCAAATATTTCCACATTAATTGAAAATTTTATTGTCAAATATATTTCATGGTTTATTCATGCAGAGTAGTGCTTCTTGTCTTCTACCATTCATTCCAATGATTTCACGGAGAAGCCAGAGGCTATTTTCAAAATTGGGGTGACATTTAAAATCAGGGTGACATTGTTTTTCTCACATGCAAAAATAATGATTTCTTTCTTTATGCTGAATATCTTCTTCACTGGGTAATTTTGTTGATAATCATATCTTTTCTTCTTAGCTCACAGGACAGTTATAAAGATTACAAAGAAATAGCATGTGCATCCACCATATAAAAAAGAATTTTATAAATATTGTAGATTATTATTAGTGTTATTCATCCAAAGTAAAACTCAAGCATCAAAGACTCATGGAACCCAATTGAGGAAATTAATTTAAAAGCATATGCAGATAGGAGAGAGAGAGAGATGGCTCTTGACTAAGGCGTGGTTCTAACGCAGCAGTGCCTGTGTTCAGTTTTGGCTTTCCTCGTTACTACCTCTTGAATCTTGCACAAGTTACTTAACTCATCTAAGACGCCAAATTTTCAATCTGTAAAATGGGAGAAATAAGAGTTTTGTTTGTTTGTTTGTTTTTGAAAAGGAGTCTCCCTCTGTTGCCGAGGCTGGAGCTCAGTGGTGCAATCTCGCCTTACTGCAATCTCCACCTCCCGGGTTCAAGCGATTCTTCTGCCTCAGCCTCCTGAGTAGCTGGGATTACAGGCACCCACCACCATGCCCAACGAATTTTTATATTTGTAGTGCAGACAGGCTTTTTACCATGTTGGCCTGGCTGGTGAAATAAGAGTATTTTTTATCAGATTGGTATATTAGTAAGTTAGATAAATCATGGGAAGCTGGTTGCTACATAGTTCATGATCACCTGTCAGCTATTAATATTTCACTGAAGTATAAGTCCCAGCACTTTGGGAGGTCAAGGTGGGTGGATTGTTTGAGTCCGAGAGTTCAAGATGAGGCTGGGAAAAACTCCATCTTTACAGAGACAATGGTAAAACCCTGCCTCTACAAAAAAAGGAAAAAATGTATAAGTACCTACTGCAAAAGTAAGAGCTATATCTGCTTCGTGCATTCATTTATTCTTTCTTTGGACAAATACTTATTGCCAGGCCCTGTTCTAGGCACTGAGGATAAAACAGTGATGATAGACAAAGTCTCTGCTCATAGACAATCAACAAGTAATTAATTTCCAGGATTGGCAAGTACTGTAAAGGGGCTAATACAGATGAATCACATGGAGCTACAGGAGTGCAGAGCTGGAAGCAGGTACTCTAGACAGGGTGATCACAGAAGGCCATCCCCAAGGATGACATTTGATCTAAGACCTGAAGGCTGAGGTGTCAGGGCACAGGCACCCCCCGTGCAAAGATCTAATGGGGATCGCTGTTGTTTCTGACAGACAAAACAACATTTGCAATATGTCTGGGACAAAAATTAGCTTATATTTAGAAGACAGAAGAGTCCCCAGTGTGTCTCAAGCATGGTAAATGAGAGGAGGAGGAGTCATGTGAGATGAAGGCGGGAAAACAGAAACCATATCATGTGGGGCATGGCAGGCCATTCTGAAAAGCTAGATTGTGTTCAAAATACATTGTTACTTTGAATCCGTTATCTTGCATAGTCTGAAAAATATTAAATGTTCAGTAAACATCTTTTGAATAACTTAATATATAAATAAAGTATTTTTAAGTAATTATATGAAGACGGCATTTAGGATACTTGAAGATTTTGAGACTCTCAAGAGATGCCTTCTCTCAGGGAAAAATACAAAATCAGCCTTGCATTCCATTCTTAAAACCCTGGTCTCTAACTAATTTGGCAGTGACGCCTAGAAGTAATACCTCTCCTTTGTTCATCACATTCAGTCAAAACAGCTAGTATGACCATGCTTCACTGGGCAAAAGTGAGACTGCTTTTACTCTGGAGTAAAGTTTGTCACATTGGGAATTACAGTATAGATAGTTCATATCTGTGAGGATATAAATGCTTTGTTCATGTTGTCCAAATGATAGGTACCAGCCATATGAGGCTATTGAGCCCTTCATATGTAGATATTGTGACTGAGAAACTGAGTTTTTTATTTTATGTATTTTTATATTTATTTTAATTAATTTTAATTTTAAGGGCCCTACAGGTACTGTAGTGGGCAGTGCAGGTTGTATTTTTGTCTGCCTTTACCATTAACCTTCTTGAAGTAGCTCATCAGCCTTCTGCATCTCATGCCTGCTGACTCTTCCTTGCTCACTCCTAGCATACGCTGTGGCCCATTCAGTGAGCGTTTTCCAACCACATTCACGGATAGGGCTGCTGTGTGAGCCGGTTACATGCACCCTGCTCCTTGGCCTTGACTTGACCCCACCCCAAAGCTGTCTCTTGCATCTGTAGTGAGATGCTGAGGAGGAACTGGTGAGGCCACACAGACACAAGAGGCATGCCCATCTCTGCAGTTCAGTGAATAACCCTAAACTGATGGCTCAGAGCCATCTTCCTTGTTTGCAAAGGGCAGATTCAAACATTTTAAATGCACTGCACTGGCGGCACATTTGCCAGGTGAGGAAGACACATCTGTTTCAGACCAAAGCAAAATGAGAGATGCTCCAGCATTAGCCTAAACTTAGTTTCTCCAAAATTCAGGGAATTCTTATATTCTTTTCAATTAGTTAAAGTTTCCAAATCTGTCATATTCTCACTACCAATAATAATGCTACTAGATGATAATTTTTCCTTAAGAGAAACAGCTATTCGAATTTGATTGCAAATAAAACATTTCACTTTTAAATATAGTAGTCCATTGTTTCTTCAGTGTGGAGGCAAGAAGATAATGCAGGTTTCTTGCTTTTCCACCCACGTTTGCCTCTATCCAAGGAGTGAATGTTTTATGCTGGCAAACATGATTTCCAGACTTGAACATTTTAAAAATTATTTAGGTTCCCTGGACAACAAACAACACTTTAAAAACACATTTTGATGAGGCTGGTGTAAATAAATCAGAGGCTTGCAGATGCAATGTCTACAAGGGGAAAAATCTAAAAGAAATGTTCTTGAAAAAATTACTAGAGACCACTCTAAAACTAAACTATTCAAAAAGCATTTTTTAAAGTTTCAAAATGTTGTAGGATCTAAAATAGGTACTTAGATAACAAATTCCATGGTTCTCCTATATCACTCATAGTAATCTCCAGTCCCCTCATTGTGGTTAAGTTCTTTTCGATATGTGTGTAATCTCAGCGGCTAAGTCAATGACAAAATCTTCCAGGATTTCTATGAAGGATGTGATGTGAACACTTCCTTCAACAACACTAGAGCCATTCTTCCCCAGGTAACTTCCACTGGAGTATCTCACTGTACCGATGGCATTAACAGTATGAATTTCTTCTAAATAATCTCTTTTCTGGCAGAGTAAGGAGTGGATACTGGTTCTCTGACCTAAGGAAAGTGTGGAGCTCTTTGCAGGTGCTATATTCTCTAGAGTGACATTTTTCAAATTTAGGTAACTAGGACCCTGGAATACACGTTAAGCATCCCTAATTTTAAAATCTGAAATTTGAAATTCTCCAAAATCCAACATTTTTTGAGCACTAATGTGAGGCCGCAAGTGGAAAATTCTACACCTGATTACATGAGCATAATGAGTCATAATCAAAACAGTCAAAATTTTGTTCACGCACAAAGTATGTCAAATAATTGTGTAAAATTGTCTTTATGCTATGGATATATGGTATATATAAAACCAAGTTCATGTCTAGACTTAGTTCCCATGCCCAAGATACCTCATCATGTATATGGAAATATTCCAAAATGTTTTTTAAAAATCAAAAATCTGAAACACTTCCAGTCCCCAGCATTTCAGATAATGAATACTCAATGTGTCTATGTCTTTAGACTTCCAGAGAAGCCAACATATTAGTGTGAAAATTTTGTTGTTGTCTCCAAAGTAAACAGAATCACAGACAGCAAAAGCACAGCACTCAATCAAAAAGATCACCTGAGAGATCCAAAGAATCCTAATAGTATGGTTTTCGCTGATGATATTATTTTTAAGTGTTTTTTAAGTGCAAACACAAAATAAGACATTTTCTTAGAGGAGTATTGGACCTTGGAGAAGAAAATTCAGAACTCCGCTTCAAAAAAAAACGTTACTCCAGAAACCAAATGTTTGGTCGATTACATGATTTGGTGGAAAAGTCTTAATGTAAATGTATCTCAAACTATACTACAGTATCCTCCTCAGATATCACAGAGACTATTAAATAAATATCAGTAAGTTTTTGTCTAGAGAAATTAACAAGTCAGGGAGGGAATTAATTTCTAACTAGAGTTAGCCATAAATCCATTCACTACCTTGCAGTATGGCAATAATATAATCATCTCCTGGTTCTTGGCACTGAACATAGATGTGCTCACTGAGTTTTTTCAACCTACAATTATGTCCACGGTGTTCAGCTATTGGCCATTTAACAGAATGCAGTGTTATTCCAATAGATGCTTTTAGTTTGTCAGAAATTTGGGGTCTATATGACCCGATCTTATTCTCTACAATTTATCGTTATTGAGATTAATACATTAACTCCAAGGACAAGTAGAAAGTGGTTGACAGAATGAATTGGCTCAGATATTTCTGTAAACTTGCTTTTTAGCCAATTTTTCAACATAACACGATGAATCAACTTAATAAATACGTGTTGCATGTTTATTACACGCGAGACAATAGATATTTGAGAGATATGAATATATATGACACAGTACATATTCATAAGAAACTTACTAACTGATCGTGAGTGGTTAGAAGTTTAAGCTAAGAATTGGATGAAATACCTTCAGAACATTTCCAGAAGCCTCTTGGTAAATGTTTGACCTCTGGGACAAGTAACTATATAATCATAAGGTTTAATGATATTTCCAGAGAAAGAAATTAATTATATGAAACACAGTCTCCAGAAAGTTGCCCTTCATGTGGAATCATCTTCCTTTTGCTCAGTCCTGCAGCGTCAACCTCTCATTAATACAGTTCAAAAGCAGCTAACACTGTACTTCATTTTGGGCAGTTACTGTCAGCTTTATGCTATTGAATAATGTTGTGCCATAATGACATAGATACTGTAGAACTATTAATATTGCATGCTATAGTCATGTAGAAGCCATTTTATTCAGAAATATCTATTAGCCAAGACACGTGCACATGTACAATACGATGGAAATTGATGTTTATAATCATGTTCTGAAGGCACCTGGAGATCTCGAAATGCCTTTTACAAAATAATACCTAAAGCATAAACAATTAAAGTCAATTCATCAGCAAAGATATATTAGTCTTTATTGTTACAGCTGGAGACAATACAAAAATGTGTTAAGATGTGGCTTCTGCTCTCAAGAAGCTTAAACCATACAGGGACTTAAAACCCACCCAACACATCTTCACTGTACAATGTTGAAAAAGGGAATATTTGTCCCCATCCCAATGTCCTTTTCTATACCTCCTGTCCTTGAAGAGAGGTTGTTATTAGCCAAAACATGGGGCCTTTATCAGCTGGAGGGGCCAGGACCCAGGCTGTGTGTCCATCTTTCATTTCCTGCCTCCATATGGTAAGCAGATTTCTCAGATAGAGTTTTGTGAGGAAAAGCTTCAAGATGGCACCATGCTGTCCTGCACAGGTATTATCAAACAGGACTGCATTGGAGAAGACAGGATAACTACCAGCTACTAATATGTTGGTGTTTTATTAAGAATTGCTATATGTAAATCTCTTTGCATGAAGCCATGAAGGAAAAAGGAATGAGCAATAAGCTCACCAAAATCCCACTTTTAACTTTTAACATAATATTTGACCAGAAAGTAAATCTAAGTTTATATTTATTTGTGTTATTATAAAATTACTACTTGAATTTCTCTTTGACTTTAGGTGGAAAATGTATGCGATTTCCATGCATTACTTTTGTAAACAATATTTGTATATGCCTTTCCTTAACCTATGTATCTTAAGAGGAAATGCCAGAAAATGACAATAGAATTGCATGACACAACATGAATGAATTCTTACATAATGAAGGTTCTCATCTAACCCTGTCTCCCTCATTCTGTCTCTTAACTAGGAGAACTTGGAAGGCAAACTATAATTTTAGTACTTAATTCAGTGGCTGCTACTTAGCAGTGTGCAAAAGCACTTTTTGAATGAATGATGCATAAATTTCCAACCAGGCTTTGAAGAAAATTGGTTAAAATGCTACCCAGCATCCATGCCTGAGTAATTTAACAATCCTTTAGAATTTATTGATAAACAAAGAAGTAGTCACTGAGGTGTCCGATTTTGTGAATGCATCTGTGGAATCTCTTTTCATCAATATGGGTAAGATGATTTTACTGGATTGCAAGTTATTTCTGACATTGGATAGCACTTGTGATACAGATGACATGAATGCATATTCCAACTAGTACTCCTCTCTCTCTACATATACATATATAAGCATAGATGGTATTATTTAATATATAATATTATTAAATATTAATATTAAATGTTATGTTAATGTTATACTTCATAATTTTATTTATGTTATTATTTACTATAATGTAAGACAAATCATTTAAATTAATATGATATAGTTAAATTATTAATATTATTAAGGTAATTTCAAGGAGTGACAAGTACCATAATATCCACATTATAATTCTTTTTGAGTCCTGGGAAAGCAGTCATTTTGCTTGTTAGGGTTGTTTTAATAACTATAATTCTTGTGGTTAGACTATGGTAGGTAGAAACAGAGAACGGGAAAAAAGGAAATGGTCTTAGGAAATTTTAGAATAGTATTCCTTGGATAAGAGTAATTCCTCAGCCTTGCTTTGTGTTTCTCACACTTGACATTTTTGAAATGTATATGCGGTTATTTTGTGGAATGTCCCTCAATTTGGAATGAATAGAATATATCACTCAATTGAATAAAATCACATTAATTGAATTCTAGTCCATGCTAAAAAAAAAAAAAAAAAAAAAAAAAAAAAAAAATCAGCCTCTAGTTCCACCTCATATTCATACCCAAAGACAACATCTGTCCTTGGATCAAAGATGAGGAGTGGTTCTGTTTTGGCAACTTCTAAAAAGTGAGTTTATTCAACAATTATTTTGACAAATTTTCTTCAGGAGAAAGTTAGTGTGCTGGAAATGGGCCCCAGAGGAAGAGCACAGGCAGGAATGCCCTTCCAAATGTTTTGCCAATAGCAACGACCTAATTGGCAGGCCATATTCCAATTCAAGTGTGTGACTATTGATGCTGATGGTGATTTTCAAAGAAGAGAAAATTGTGCTCCCATCTGTTTTTCTTTTAAGTTTTTATTTTGACATAATTTTAAACTTGCACAAAAGTTGCTGATTTATATACTACACCTTACCATCTTGATTCACCAATTGTTTATATTTCACTCCATGTGCTTTAGCAGTCTGTGTTTATGTGTAGGGGTGTGTGTGTGTGTGTGTGTGTGTGTGTGTGCGTGTGTGTGTGTGTGTTTGCATATTCTTTCTAAACCATTTGAGAATAAGTTGCAGATATCACAGTATTTTAACCTTAAGTACTTATACTAAGAACAAGAATATTTTCTCATGTAACTACCAGTTATCAAAATCAAGATTTTTAGAATTGATATTATCTAACTGACAGTCCATGTTCAAATTTTATCAGTTGTTCCTATAATGTCCCTTATAGCTCTTTTTTTCCCTTGTCTATGACCACACGTTGCATTTAGTTGTCATGTCTCTTTAGTCTCCTTTAATCTGAAATAGTTCCTCCAGCTTGCTTTGTGTTCCTTGCCCTTGGTATTTTGGGAGTATACACACATTATTTTTAGGATGACTTTGCTATGTTTGAGATGTAGTTTGAGGAGAGCCATAGAACCCCGTTGCCTGAACAGGGCTGTCTGGTCAGCACACTCATGCATCTGGGATGCCTAATATCTGGATAACTGCTTTAATTCAAGACACTCTTTCTTGAACACTCCTATTAGGTCATTTATATTATCTTGAGTCAATGCTTTAAAATGTATTATAACACTCTGTTACAAAACAGGCTATGCAGCTATAACAAAGAGACTCAAACATAACACAAACAGAACTTTGCTTCTCTCTCATGTAACTGACCAGGAAAAGGTGTTCCTGCCACGTTCACCGCATGGTTTCTTTCTCTGAGTCCAGAGCAGCTGCTCCAGGTCTTGCTCACCCAACCACTGGGAAAGCTCAGAGATGTGTGAGCATGAATCTTTTTGGAGGTATGCACTGGAGATATGGCAGCATCACTTCTGCTTATCCCACATGACACAGAACACACCAACCTGCAAGAGAGGCTGGGAAATGAAGTCTTTTGTGGGTACACCCATACTCTGCCATCCTGTTACTGGAAACAGTGAGAATGGTCCTGGTGGACACCTGATTGTTCCTGACCCAGAAACCATCAATGTACATTAACATTTCCTCATTAGTGGCCTCTCATGTAATGAGCCCCACAGCCAAAGGCATATTGCATTGAGAATGAGGAATTTAGTGAAAAGCCCAGTTCACAGAATATCTGCATAGGCAATGCATCCCTAAATGGGAAGCTGCAATGGCAGTTGCTGAGATGAGACACCTCCTGAAGATCCATTAGATGTCTGGAAAAAGAATATGGTTGGTCAAGCCTCTCAACCTCACTTCTTACCAAGCACTCTCCACCGCACGTTATACTCCAATGATACAGAAACACTTGTAAGTTTTCTCCTGCGTGACTGTTGTTTCTTGCTTCTTCCAGCTTGGATCTCACTTGTACATGTGCCTGGAATGTCCTTCTCACCCCTACTACTATCCACCTGGCAACTACCAACTCATCTCTGGTGTTTATTCAAATCTCACCTTCTCTGAGAAAGTGCTCTTGACTCCTGGGATATGACAGGCACTCCCCGACAGCTTACACTGGCAGCACTTAGTGTCCCAACGCATTTACACGTCTGTCTCAACATACTGGACTCTAAGTTTCTTGAGGCAGAGACTGTGCCTTACTAGTTTTGTAGCCTCAGTGCTCCGTGGTTCAGAGATATAGGCACGTGTTATGTACTTTTCTAACATTTTGAAGAATGACAGCTAGGAGAAAAGCCATAAGCTCAAAAGAAGGCATTCTAGGGGATAAGGATGGTCAGCTTGAGAATCATCAATGGCCAAGGGAAGGAAGACAATTAAGAGGGGGAGACTGTAGAAGAAGAAGACAGAAGAATTGCGTCAAGAAAATGGGAGACAAGGCCGGGTGCAGTGGCTCATGCTTGTAATCTCAGCACTTTGGGAGGCCGAGGTGGGCAGATCACTGGAGGTCAGGAGTTCGGGACCAGCCTGGGCAACATGACATAACTCCATCTCTACTAAAAATACAAAAATTAACCAGGCATGGTGGCACCCGCCTGTAATCCCAGTTACTCAGGAGACTGAGGAATGAGAATCGCTTGAACCCAGGAGGTGGAGGTTGCAGAGAGCTGTGATCGCACCACTACACTTCAGCCTGGATTAGAGAGAGAGACTGTGTCTCAAAAAAGAAAAAAAAGAAAGAAAGAAAATAGAAGACAATAGGAATAAGAACACCAGGCTCATCAGAGAGAAATGTCCAGACTTAAAAATGAAATTTAAGGAAGATACAGTTATTACTGGAGGAAGTTAAAGAGAAACGATGGAGTGGAGAGAAGGTAAATTGAAGTTGCTGCTTATATATATGCACACGTATATCAAGAAGTCATGTACAAAATTCTCTTCAAATTCATGTATGTATATTCAAAATCAGATTTTAAGTTTGACTGTCTACAAAATACACTTAAACAAGCTAAAGTCTGTCCTTAATTTGAGGCCAAAATTCTCTTTAACATCGAATTTTGTTGGGAAACTTGGCCTTCTGGTTCTGGCAAAATCTAACAACTTGGTCATAGTGATTTTACAGTAACTAGCATAATATTAGAAAATAGATTGAAGAGGGGTGTGAAGGGAAAGGCTTGATAAATTCATCTGTCTCTAATAAAGTAGGATGAGGTTCAGACATTTTCTTCAGATGGCTTTTAAATTTTTTTTTTTTTTCTTTTGAGAGGGAGTTTCGCTCTTGTTACCCAGGCTGGAGTGCAATGGCGCGATCTCGGCTCACCGCAACCTCCGCCTCCTGGATTCAGGCAATTCTCCTGCCTCAGCCTCCTGGGTAGCTGGGATTACAGGCAAGCGCCACCATGCCCAGCTAATTTTTTGTATTTTTAGTAGAGACGGGGTTTCACCATGTTGACCAGGATGGTCTCGATCTCTTGACCTCGTGATCCACCCGCCTCGGCCTCCCAAAGTGCTGGGATTACAGGCTTGAGCCACCGCGCCCGGCTAAAATAATTCTTAAGAAAACTATGATGTTTAATAATGATAAATATCAACATCATGGTCTCGCTTGGATACCTGACTCACAGTGAGCAGAAAGAAGCTTTTCTCTGTCATCTCTCCCTCCCCTGCCGCCCCTCCCTTCACTCCCACCCAGGGGCAGGCCTTTGCCACAGGCTCTCCTGAAGACGTATTGCCTGACACCAGTGCCTTCTAGCGAGTCCAGTGCAGGCTTGCTTTACCTCAGACTTCCCTCCGTAGCCTCAGGACATCAAGATTCACTGTTGCCAGGGTCACCCTCGTACCTTTGATAAAAATCAGCCCATCTTGAATCATCAGGTTTGTGACAGTTAAACAAGACGATTCTTTATGAGGTGTACTCTAGGAAGGGGCCTGGAAGGGTCTTTCATGGGATTTTCTTTTCTAATAATTCAGGTGATACTTCAAACTTCCTGAATATCAGAGTTTCCACTCCCCATCCGACAAAGGCAATGGAGTGTGGGCTTTTTAAAGTATAACTATGGCTGACAACAAATACAAAATAATGAAATGATGATAGCTGATATTTATTAAATGCCTACTACAGGCCAAGCATTGGCTACTCAGTTTATATTAGTATTTCTGGTCGTTTTTACAATAATCTTGTGAGCTACACCAGTCTCCCGTTGCCTAGATGGCTTGAATTTCCATAATAGAAAAAAATGTGTAAGAGGTAAGTATTGTAGCAGCAGAACTCCAGATGTGATGTTATGCACTGCCTCCCTCTCCCCATTTATGGGGAAGAAGGTATTTGCTGTGCTCCTCAAGCCCCATGGAACAGCAACCTGGATCAAACCATACCTGAAGTCCACCTGCCTGCTGCTCTCCCTGCCTGTAGGCATCCACTTGCCAATTCTTTTTGTCATAAGAACTGCAGCTGTCACTAAAATTTATGCATATTATTCAATTACTTTACTAAGATAACAATAAAAATAAATGAGAACCTTATAAAAATAAATACATTGCAGCACTAGTCATAATAGCTGTGATGTGGGAACAATCTAAATGTCCACTGATAGAAAAATGGAAAAAATAATCACACACACACACACACGCACACGCACACGCACACACACACAGTGAAATATTATTCAGCCTTAAGAAACGTCTGCTGTGCGACACCATGCCTTCAGAAGACTGTATTGCACCCTGAAAAATCTTTTAAGAGGGTAGCTCTCATGTTAAGTGTCCTTACCACAATAAAATAAATAAATGTAAAATATGCCTTTTATAGTAAAAGCAGAGAATGTTCCATAAAATAGGTATAACATTAAAACACATGCCCTCAAACCTGAAAACTGTGGTTTCTGCTTTTAGTCTCTGCATGCCCACACACATGCATGCACATGCAGATGATTTGCCTTCAACAACATGTTACAGTTACTCATTTTAATATGTATTACATATTATTCGGTGTTCTTGCAGCATGCAAAAATAATATCATTTCTATAGTGAGGCAAACTGATGGGAGGCAGGTTGCTTTTCAGCTTCAATGTATATTCCTTGGCACCAATGCAAGATTCAGCCTGTAAGTACTGCCTGACACTTGACATTTGATAGCAGATCTTGCTATTACATATCAGTTTTTAAAGCTCTTATCTATAACAGTTTTTAAAGCTCTTATCTTGCTACCCTTTTGATAGTATTTTATAGTTTATTTTTTGGATGAATGTAAAGCATACTTCTCAATCCTTCCTCTTCCCTATCTAAGGAATGCTAGACTGAATTCCCTTTAAAAAAAAAAAAAATCTTTTTTTCTTCTTTGTGTCTCTACCTACCCTAGTCTCACCACAAGAATTACAGCAATAAAATAATATTTTTAAAAAGTGTATCAACCAAAATGGCTGCTTTCCCAAAATTCAAAAAAAAATTGTGGTGTGTGGGTAGCCTATGCCATTTTCTCTATTAACCATGCAGTCAAGGACTAAATACGACCGGTTTCTCAGAAATATCTTTGCTTGTCGGTATCATGGTAATGATTCAAGAACAGTTAGTCTAAACGCCTCAGACTTTTCTAAACACATAGCTGATGCCGTGTTCTTTTCCATTTTATGAGCTGCTGTTGACATTGAGATTTTCCACATCCTCAGAGCTGTTATGCTACCTCTGTTGGAAGGACTGGGTATTTTAGTCAATATGAGCTGCTCTGACAAAAACGTGCCTAGAACATCCTCTGGTGGCGATAGTAGGAATCATCATTTTTTGACTTAACTAAAGGTTTCTTGTTCAGCCCCCTTCTGCAGGACTGACACCAGGAAACATTCCATGACTGACACTTCGAGAAAACACACGCAGCCTAGAGAAGCAGCCTACTTTGACGACGTTGCCACAACCCTGCCACATACCGGCACTATCTCGCCACAAGACTGGCTTCTCACTTTTTCCACCACTGGTGTAAATCTGGAAGTGAAAAGTAAAGAGAACTTACAAGTCTGCTTCTGAAAGACAAAGTCTCACATGATATTTCTTTGCCGATTTCCACAAACACAAATTATTAATGCGTTGCTTGGATTTCTTTGTCATGAAAATTAAAGTTTCATAAAAGCTGTTCGATTGTGACAGCTTGAGGTTCAAAAGCTGAAAGATGACATTTTCTTTTCTTTTTTTTTTTTCATTTTTCTTTTATTTTTATTTTTTTATTTTTTGAGACGGAGTCTTGCTCTGTCACCCAGGCTGGAGTGCAGTGGTGTGATCTCAGCTCACTGCACTGCAACCTCTACCTCCAGGGTTTAAGCGATTCTTCTGCCTCAGCCTCCTGCGTAACTGGTACTACAGACACACGCCACCATGCTCGGTTAATTTTTGTATTTTTAGCAGGGACCGTGTTTCACCATGTTGGCCAGGATGGTCTTGATTTCCTGGCCTCGTGATCCACCCACCTCTGCCTCCCAAAAGATGACATTTTCTAACTGATGTTTGTGGTCTTCAATGCTTTGCTTCAAAACTGCAAACTCCATAAAGACTCCTTTTGTTCCCCCTCCCACAGTAAATTATACATATCAATAAACAATGACAGCTTTCTGGAGTGGGAAGAGTAAGGTGTCAATTATGAATTAATTAAGCTTATGTGGCAATCAAAACTGGCGAATTAGGTGAGAAGCAATATCCATTTAAACCAGTGACATGAGCCACTGAGAACATCCTGCCTCCTGATACGGGCCACGTGTTCTTTGTGTTTTATTACACATCATAGAATGAATTAGATCTAATGAAGCTGGCTTGTGTGGCTAATTTCTTTAATGATTTTGATTAATGTAAAGTTTAAAAGATGTGACACATGACTGTCTGCAGAATATGATGCTAATGACATTTGATGGGTCAACTGGCTCCCAGAGACATCATCATCCACAGGAATAACTGCTGTGTAAATACTTCCTTTGTAAATTCTTTACGATGTAGAAAAGGTTAATGTGAACATAGTTTTCTGATTCATGGGCTAGAACCCTAAACTTAAGGCAACAATTGCTTGAAAATAACAATACTGTGATAAGGACGGAAGTATCCATTGCTCTCTCTGGAACAAAACAGATTAGCTGACAGCATTTCTGAGACAACGCATCACTCTCAGCCACTTGCTATCATTACTGATGGAGGCTTCTTCAATTTCAAGAAACAAAAGCTGAACTCTGGATAGAAAAAGCATAGGGTAATCTATTAGAAAAATCTGGAAAATCTCCCAAGTCTGGAGGGAAGACTGAATAACCCAGCTTGGAAAAGTCGAGAAGCAGCTACTCAGAGCCTTGCTCAAGACGGCGGAAGGAGATTCAGGGATCCCTCCGGCTTCCCTCAGAGCAGGGAATTTACCATCTTGACATTACCATCCCCCTCAGACGGGACACAGTGGAGAAGTATTTCTCCAAAGAGAAGTGATAGAGAAGGGGTAACGCGGTGTGGCGGCTCAAGTCTGTAATTCCAGCACTTTGGGAGGCCAAGGAGGGTGGATCATGAGGTTAGGAGTTCGAGACCAGCCTGACGAACATGGTGAAACTTCAACTCTACTAAAAATACAAAAATTAGCCAGGCACAGTGGTGGGCGCCTGTAATCCCAGCTACTCAGGAGGCTGAGGCAGGAAAATTGCTTGAACCCGGGAGGTGGAGGTTACAGTGAGGCGAGATTGTGCCACTGCACTCCAGCCTGAGCAACAGATCGAGACTCCATCTCAAAATAAAAAATAAAAATAAAAATAAAGAGGGAGAAGGGATAACGCATGCTGGGTGACCAGAAAGAATGAAACTGCCTCTTACTCAAGCCATAGTCGCCCACCTGCCTTAGCATGCGCCTCTGCAGCTGGTCTTGGATATGAAGCACTGTGAGCGATGTACCATGTAACTCCACTTGAAATCCCTTCTGTGTACACTTTAAATATCTTGGCTTTCTTCTTGTAGATTTTCAAAACTGTAATTTTGTTTTTAATCCTAAAGGGCCATAAGTTTTCTGAGAAACCGATGGAAAAAATTTTCGTCTGAGGCTTGCTTCACAATTTGGGGTCGCAGGCAAAAGTGGAGAAACCAGAAATGACATCTCTCTTGTTTGACAAAAACAGTCAAAAGTCACTACTGACCCATGCACTAGAACCTGGAAAGTGGTAGGGCCCGGGATCCTATCCAAGAGAGCTGGAGTTCATGGAAAGGCTCCCATCCACCAGAGAGCCAGAGCACACCAGAACCAACGCTAGGGGTGGAGCTCGCACAGAGAGCTAGTGAGGAAGACCCACCTCAAACACCAGATACTGAGACCCGGAGCAGGACCCTAACGCCGGCGCAATCCTGTTGGGAGGAACTGGATTTGAATACACCCCCTAACGTGGCCGTACAGGACCGCACAGAGCTGAGCTTACAGAAGGCAATTCTTCAATTTAGTGGCTGCCAAGCTCTACATTTGCAAAGTAATAATTCCTATGTGTGACGGCATCTCCAGAAGGCAGGTGATCTTCAAAATGGTGCTATTATCCTGCTATTCACAGTCACGTAGCCCAGATTGATTAAGTCAGAAAAAATACAGCCACAGTATCTATTCAGTCTTACTCTCCCTACTCAACTCTCCGAGGAATAGGAAAAACATTGGAGTTCACTGAGGGAATAGAGGGAAGGGGATCTCATAATGTCCTAGCAAGAAAGAGGTGGAAAGTGCAAACCAAACCTGTTCACTTGATACTACTAGGTTGGAATGAATTAAGTACCCTTAACATGTTTTTCTGTATTATCTTTATTGTTATTATTTAAATAATCATAAATAATACTTATCAGGGCCATTATACATTTAATCCAAACATTGCCTAACAAACATTATTATGTGCACCTCAGAAAAATGACCCTCAAGGGTGGGGAGAAGGGTGGAAATGTGATGAAAAGCGAAGCAATTAAAGAGGTTTGTCTTGGAATATGCTCGAATGGAAAATGTTAGGAAAGAATCTGGAGAACTGATTGTATTCATTCCTAGTGAGCAGAAACTATGCTGGCTGTTTTCAGTATCACTTATCATAATTTATCATTAGGAGTGACAATAACACAAATAGCGACAGTTACACTTTATTTCAATCTAATTAGCTAATCTTTTCCTAATTTGTATTATGAAATATGTATGTCCTCTAAATCTAAATAGGATTATAAGGATGTAGAAATGAAGTCACATGATTCCTGCCCTCAAGGAGATAATGATCTGTTCTACAGATATGTCCTAACTACAAGGCTGAGTATAACCAGGCAATAACCACAAATATTAATGAACAAAGAGAAGACCATTTATATGGAATATGACACCCTCAGAAACATGGAACATGAAACAGGTTCTCCCAGACTTCTTACTTGGTAGGAAAACCTTTCTAACAGAGAACTTCATGTATTCATTCTTATTCTCCCTTACATATTATGAATGAAACAGTACCCTTCATACCAGTAGACTTCAAACTTCAGTTTGCATGAGGACAATCTAAAAGATGGTAAACATGCAATTGCCACCCCAATTCCTAAGCATCCAATTCAAAGGGTCTATAATTTTAATGTGCATTCAAGGTGAGTGGTTATTTTGACTTGGGTCCTTGGACCATTCTTTGAGAAATATCATTTAGACATTGATACTGTTCAATGTCCTTCAAATATTTTACCCGTTAAAAACTGCTAAAGTGAGATTACCAGGTTTTGGTAAAATCTCATTAACTACTCTATAAAGATACTGCCCTCCTTCTAGAAGATACCTACTCACTATCTCTCTCTGGTAAAACCATGCTAACTTTGCTTACTTTTTAGGCTAGGTATGAATGTGGCTACATTTCACTAAGGCTAACGAAGAATTCTGAGATGAGCTTTGAAGAGCAAAAGTCACACACCTTAAGGTATCATTTGCCCACAAATCATACTTTGAGAAGTGGACATCTTTAATATCACAGGATTTAAGAGGGACAGACCTAGACATTTTTACTTCTTTGCATTTCATTTTACATTTTATGTGCTACCTTATCATTGTATCAAAAAAGTTATCAGGTTTATATGACCATTGATTTGTTCTTAATAAACACATGCTGCCTATATCTCAATTCATTTGACTGTAGAATTCTGAATAGACTATAAAGACAAATTTCTAGAGTTAATGAACTAAAAAATTATCATTAATTGAAGTACAAGCATTTATTTCAATTAAAGAATGTCACAATATTTAGTTTACA
Organism: Saimiri boliviensis; assembly: GCF_048565385.1. NCBI lineage: Eukaryota > Metazoa > Chordata > Mammalia > Primates > Cebidae > Saimiri > Saimiri boliviensis. The sequence continues at coordinate 13,099,202 of NC_133463.1, forward strand.
TCTCACAGCTACCACCATAAATCCAATCAATGGCATAATTTATACCAAAGAGCAATTTGAATAATTTGATACACTGTATTTAATGGTGGTCATTAGATGTAATTGCAAATGTATACTACTGTAAATGCAATATGTGCTATAACATTATTTATTCTGTTTATCTCCTGTCATATTATTAATATTACTGTTTATGAACAAAATATAGGAAACTATTCCTTTCTTATCAAATAGTCTCAGAGAAACTTTAACCAGTTTAAGCCCCCTGGTCAAAATCCATCTTTCGTAAATAAACTCATAAAAGCAACAGACTTTATAAATATTTAACATGCAATTACTCAGGATTATTAAATAAACTCTATTATCTATATTTCAATATCTCCTTTTGTGTCAATCAGCTTTTGTTAAAGTTTTAGTCAATTTCTACAAAAGAAAATTAAAAAGCAAATACGTAATTACAGATCTATGATTTACCTAACACAGACTATTTCAAACACTTCCTTCTTCTAGTAATGAAGGTTAAGGTTAATATCATCAGGAGCCATCATGACAGCACGTACTTTTGATATGATATGGTGAGAATGGCACTTCATCCCTATGATCTTCCTCAAACCACAAGCCCAGCCAAACCATAAGGAAAACATTAGACAAAGTCAAATTGAGGGACATTATGTGAAACACTTGACCAGTACTCCTCAAAACTGGTCAGGTGTTTCATATAATGTCAAGGTCACCAAAAATAAGGAAAATCTGCTCTCTAACTCTCATCTGAAGACTCTCCCAGAAGAGGTCTGGTTATAACCAGAATAATGAATGCTTTGGTTGGAAGGAATTATTGTGCAAGTAATTTTGCAGAGCTAAATGATCCAAAAGAGAGGCTACAAAAAAACCCAGCTATATGAGTATAAAGCACAGCTATTTTCTGTTTAGTTAATACCGAAAATTTAAATACATAGATGCTTCTGTATTATTTCTTAAAACATTTACCAAATGCCTACTGGGTGCAAGACACTTTGCTAGTTGATATGCTGAATACAAAGTTATACATTATATAATCAAGCGGGATAGGATAGGTACATGTTGGAACTTGAAGCAATTCCAGCAGTTATACAGCTTTTAGGCTTTCTCTTTTTGCCTGAAAGCCCTCAATGGCTTATTCAGAAAAGACAGACTCAGAAGGCCTGAAGAATTTTGTCTCAGATGCATGGTATCCAGACTGCTGACGAGGAAAATGACAGCATCGAAAACAACATTGAAGAAGAGGAAAAAGAGGTTGGCTCAGCTGAACCTGTGACTTTCAGAATGCTGAGTTACCCCCCGATTTGCAAAGCTTTAATTGTAGTTTGGGGCCTACAAAGTTCCCAACAGTTCTCAAACATTCATACCATCATGAAACCCCAGATGTTGGAGTTGTTAGACAACAATTTTAAAGCACCTATTCTGAACATGCTCGAAGAGACATACGGTAATTTGTTTGTAATAAATTAAGAGATAGAGAATCTCAGAACAAAAATTGAAACTATGAAGAAGAATGAAATAAATGCACATTTGACAAATGAAAATAGAATTCCAGAACTAGAAAGTGTACTGAATTAGCTAAATAGCAGAATGAAAACAATAAAAATCATCCAATCTGAAGAAGAGAGAGAAAAAGAGGTTTTTTAAAACAATAATTAAGAAAGCCTTAGAACATGTGAGACAATTTCAAAATGTCCAACACCTAGGTAAATGGAGTCCCAGATGAAGAGGGCTAAGATAATGAAGAAGAAAATAATTGAAGAAATAATGACAGAAACCTCTCAAATTTGGTGGAAGATATACATTGACAGATTTACAGATTCAACAACTTCAACAATCTACAAACACGGTAAATTTGGAGAAATTGATGCCTAAACACATTATAATCAAATTAGTTTAAAAAATACAAAAATTTAATTATGAAAATAACCAGAGAAAAAGATACATTACAGAGGAACAATAATTTGGAAAATGACATACTTTTATGAGAAATCATGGAGGCTTAAGTCTGTGGAACGTCTGTTAAGTGCCGAACAAAAGAAAGACTTTTTAAAAACCTGTCAACGCAGAAGTACGTATTCAATTATAATAACCTTCCAGAATGAAGGTGCATTTAAAACATACTCATATAAAGAAAAAATAAGAATTTGCACCACCAATCCTGCACCTACAAAATATGCTAAAGGAGATTTTTTCTGATGAAGGGAAATGATATCGGGGAAATTCAGATCTTTAGAAATTGAAAAGAACACCGAAAATGTGATAGAAATGTCTAAATATACGTAAAAGACTAGTTCTTTTTATTTAAAAACTGCAACACCGTTTGAAGCACAATTGTAATATTGTCATGCAAAATTTATAATATAACACAACAACTACAACATGAAGAACAATAGATGTAAATGAACATATATATGGTGAAGTTCTTACATTTTATAAGTGGTAAAATATTATAATATGAAAAGTTAAGAATCGCTATTTTGATTCTTAGAACAATTGTTTTAAAATAATGCCACAAGGTGTAACTAAAAAACCAATAGATAAATTAAAACGGAATTTCAAAACACATTCAACTATTGAAAAAGAAGTTAATAAGATTGAAACAAAGGAACAAAAACCAGAGGGAACCAACTGAAAACAGGTGTGGTCATATCAATACTTACATTAAAGGTCAATGTAAGAAACACTCTAGGGGTCAAGGAGAAGACCTTACAAGCTCCCAGAAACGGAGAAAAAAAGTCATGCCACGAAGGATCAGAATGACATGAGACTTCTCAAAAACAACACTGGAGGCTGTGAAACATGGAACATTGTCTTCAAACTTCTTTTTAGAAAATAGTTATTTTTTACCTAGAATTTTACCAAAAAATCCCAAACTATTGATCAGATTTGAAGGTAGAATACAGATGTTTTCAGATAGGCAAAACTTAAGAAATACTTCTCATGAAGCCTTTCTCAGGACAGTCCTGGAGGATATGCTCATTCACAAAGAGAAAGAAAGCCAAGAGAAAGAGAAACGCAGCAGGAAAGAAACAAGGGATCCAATATAGCAACGGAGTAAAGGCAAAGGCTAGGACAACCGGCAAAGAAGGCAGAGTATGTAACAGATGGTTTCCAAAGGTTCCTCTTGAAGAAGATGACAGTAGTAAAGTTCTTGATGAATGAAGGGTTTTAGACAACTGACAAAAAATTCAAGGTTGAGTCAGTGATAAGTGCATAGAAAACTAAGAAAACAAAACAAAAAGCAATTATTCCTTCAGTGGGGTGGGGAGGAAGTTGCATAAGAAGAAATAGTAATGTTGGTGCTATATAGGACTCAAATGCCATTATCTTGGATGTATTTGAAGTATTTAGAAACATTGACTATTGGCACAACTGAAATTTCAATATACTAGTATTAAGAGAATGAGAAGGTACTTACTGAGTAGTGACAAGAAGTAGTAACAGAGAGCTAAATCCTAATTTTTTTCAAGGGGGGTGATTATTACAAATTGCTAAAAACGTTTTTTAAAAAGCACCCACATACATGCAGACACAGAGGTAAATACAAATGAAAGTAAAGTAGCCATGGCCTCAAAAATGGGTGAGAAGTGATGTAGAGAACTAGCATTACCAGGAATTTATCGGCTTTTTTAGTAGTAAAAAACAAAATGGATATAAAAGTGATTAAGGCATAAGAAATTATAAAGTTCCTGAACCATAACTTGTAAGCTTTTGAACATTTCTTTACCTTCATTTGAAAATTAAGATAATTATTTTATTTAATAAGTTAAAACATGTAAGTGAACAGTAATGATATATTGCCATTATATATTATAATAATGTAATATATGATAATAATTTATCAATATGCATGTGGGACACTTACTGACTTATTCTTGTGGTATGCTCTATGTCACTTCCTAATATATATGTTGATATAAATAAATATTGAGCAATGGTAAAATATTAAAATGTCTGAGAACGTATCACAGTTAAGAGAAGGCTAAGGAAATTTAATGAGTAAATGTCACTTGATATCCTGAATGAAATTCTGGAACAAAAAAAGAACACTGGAAAAAAGTAACAAAATGTAATTAAGCATGAACTTTCATTAATAATAATGTAGTATTGATATTGGTTGATTTATTGTGATAAAGGTACCACAGTAATGAAAAATGTTAACAATAGAACCTGGGTGAGGGGCGTATGGGACTCTCTACTACTTTTAAACTTTTCTATAAATGGAGCACTATTTTAAAATGAAAAGATTATTTCAAGTTGAAAAAATAATAATATTAAGTGATAATCTCAGAGAAAATCTTTGCAACGTAATAGCCAAATGATTAGTGTCCAGAATGTAGCCTACAAATTAATTAGAAAAGCATTCAGAACAAATAGAAAAGTGAGAAAAGCACCAGGACAGGCTGACATAAACACAGATATCCAGTAAACATGAAATTATAGTAAGCCTTGGTAGTGATCAAGGAAACGATATTAAATGACTGCTCTCTATCCGTCATGTTAGCAAATGTAAATTGACTACATTGAGGTCAAAATTACAGAAACTACACTGCTGGTAGAGCTGTAAATTATCACAGCCTCTTTGGAAAGCAATTTGACAGTATGTATTAAAATTATAAATGCTTATACTCTCAGACCCAGAAATTTATAGTATTAGTATCATTATTTACTTTCCATGCATAGTGGCACGAAAGCAGGTACAGAAGCGTCCACTGTTGCTTGTTGGTAGTGGCAAAAACATTAAAACTATGCACACATTTGTGAACAGAGCAATTGTTACACAAATTAACCTGTATGATAGTATCTATATACTATATGCATTATATATGGAATATTATAGTTTTTAAATGAGGCAGATCTATATCAACTAACAGACATCTAAGATTTTGCTGAAGGGGTAAAAAAGCAAGCCATAAATCAACACGTTTATGGTGACGCTTTAAAAAATAAAGAGAAAAAAAATAGGCTACAAGTCAGAAGGAAATCAGAGGACTAATATTATTCCTTCCACATAGAGAAGGAATCTGGCTCTTTAAAAATACTATCTTGTGTTTCTAGTGCATTGCTGTAGATACCATAATAAAATCCAAGTCAATCAATGAGGATCTTTTGTATCTATATAGTCCTATAATAGTTCAGCTAAAGTACTCAGAGTTTCAAGTTTGTGAGTCACGGAATCTGTAGGTAAGGACCAGATCATGAACCCAGGCGTTAGGTCTCTCATGGTGTTGAGACTCAGCTGTCTGGCCTAGCATCTGGGATCCAGACCCAAGGCTCTAGGCCTGGCTCTAGCTGAAAACTTGACCTTAGGGAGTCAAAGAGCTTCCGAGGCATAATGAAGTATGACCACAGGCCCCTGGTTAGATGGCTTAGACAGCTACCTTGTTCTTTCATTCCTCCTCCTTCTTATACCCCTGTGACCTTTCCAGGGATTCTTGTTTCGTGAAAAGACAAAAGCATTAAAATGAGTTTAAATAAAACCTTTACAGAAGATAAAATCTCTTTAAATTTTTGAGAACACTAATAAAAATAATATGACTATTTCTGTTTCCAAAAAACATTGAAATGAGAAATTACCTCTCTATTCTACCAACAAGAAAATACAATCAGAGGAAAGCTAAATTACTTTCTCCACAAAGTAGGCCAAAATACAGGGCTTTTTGATGTACGCATGAAGGAAAAGAACATTTCTGCCTCTACGCTCTCCTTTTTGTTTTATTTTGTTTCAATATAGAATCATTATGAGGAGAAGCTAATATGATGAAGAGGTATGGAGTAGAATATATATATATTCTGCTCTTACATCTAAAGCTTAGGTATGATTTTGTTCCCTGTGGGAAAAAACAGATATATCTGATGATCCATTTGTAAAAACACAATTTTTGTTCTTGTGTTTCAAATGAAATAAATTTTAAGTGAACTGATATATATATACACTACTTATTTGTGTAATATTATATTTCTAATTCTGGAAGCACTTGGAAAATAGCATAATTCAAACCCTCTTTTTCTCCAAAGGAATGATATTACAATCAGAAGGATAACTATAAAATACTCATGGTTAAATGTAATCAGGCTCAAGCAAGAGTTAGAATAGAATAGGATGCTCGACTGGCAAGAAATGGGAGTGAGAAGGAAAAAGGAATTTTTATGACTTACTTCCATTAGGCTTTATCTTTTTATCGGAATGAATATTGAATTCAAGAAGGCACAATTATCAGCAGCTCTTAGGAAAGGTATGAGTTCAATGCTTGATGATTAATAAACCTAAATTATTTCTAAGTAACTTCCAAAAAGTATTTCTTTTATATACATCTTTCCATGGTATCAGGCAGGCAGGTATTGGAGATATTCTCTAGGGGACTACATCACTGTGATCAAAATCTCTTTAATTCTATAAAATGTTATCAACATAACCAGGACAAATTACAGAGTAATATTGGTATGACTGTGTTTTGCAAAATTACTAGTACTGTCACATTAGTTTCACTGCCAATTATCTTCTAAAGCAGTAGGAACAAATAAAAATCACATATAAACTTTTTTTTGTGTGTGTGACAGAATCCTGCTCTGTCACCAGGCACCAGGCTGGAGTGCAGTGGCGCAATCTCAGCTCGCTGCAACCTTCGCCTCCCAGGTTCAAGCAATTCTCCTGCCTCAGCCTCCTGAGTAGCTGGGACTACAGGCGTGTGCCACCATGCCCAGCTAATTTTTGTATTTTTTCAGTAGAGACAGGGTTTCACTATATTGGCCAAGATGGTCTCGATCTCTTGACCTTGTGATCCTCCTGCCTTGGCTTCCCAAAGTGCTGGGATTACAGGCGTGAGCCACCGCACCCGCCCATAAACATTTTTTTAAAACAAAAACATTGTTTTAAAGTTCAGACATATAGATACATTTACTAAAAGCCATGTAACTCAGAATGTTAATTATGGAATGTTTTTAAAGTGTTTGCAGTATACAACAAGGAACTTAAAAGAGAAACTAGAATGTTAATTAAATCCATTTTAATCAAATATGCAAAAAAACCCCAGAAATATTAATGTCTTATTTTAAGGTAGCTATTAGAACAAGTTAGCTTCCCAAGTTACAGAATTTGATGATATAAATAAATTAAGGCAAATCCGCAGGTACATTTCTCAACAATACAATGGAATCTCATCCATTTGTAGCTCACTAATCAATTCAGATTCTACAGTATTTTATACAAGCCATAAAGCTATTCAAGAGAGGATTGTATCATCTGGAGTCTCAAATTATTCCTATAATTTCAATATCCAGCAGGGTCAGAGATAACCAAGCACACAAGGAAACAAGATCCTATGAGCAAGGATTTGGAGAAATATCAGAAAACAGAAATAAACCCACAGGAACTCTAGATGGTGACATTATTAGACGACAGACTATGGAACAACTATTATATCTGAGGAAAGAAAAACCAAGCTTAAACTTATCAGCCATGAGATAGAAACTGTTAAAAAGTTATATACGTGATTTGGAGAATATCCAAATAGAAATTATACAACTAAAACATATAATAACTAATATTAAGAACTCAGTGAAAGAGTTTAGCAGATTATACCCAGCTGAAGAAAGAGTTAATGAACCAGAAGATAGGTTAGAAGAAATTAGCTGAATAAAACATGGAGACCCAAAAGGATATAATTTTGTTAATATAGCACATATATGCGGTAAGAAGGTCTACCACATGCTTGATTAGAAACCCAGAAGGAGAGAACAAAGAGACTGAAATCGAGGTGATATTAGGACAAACAATGGCTAAACATTAACGGGAAATGATGAAGGATATCAATTTCTATATTTGTGAAACCTAATGAATACCAAGCAGAAAAAATGTAAAAAGAAATACACACTTATAGTAAAATTGCAGAAAAAAAAATTTTTAATGTACAATTTTAAAAAGAACCAGTGAATAAAGGACAGGTTTACTTTAAATGACACATAAAAATAAACAAAGAAAGACTCTCAGCTTGCTTTTATTGGTCTGAAAAAGTTTTCATTTTGCCATTATTTTTGAAAACTATGTTGCTGGGTATAGAGTTTAGCTCTGGTTCTTAAGGGGACAATGCTTTCATCAAGGGACACAACAAGATGTCACTGAAATTTCTACCTAGTCATTCTGGTCTTCTTAAGCTTCTGAACCAACAGATTTTCCTTAAAGTTTTAGTCTGTTGTCCGGTGTGATTGATCCCAATTACCAGACAAAACTGGATTGCTACTATAAAATGGAAGCAAAGAGAACTCTAGTACCCAGAGGACTCTTGGTAATGCCCTTTAGCACTTCCATGCTAATATTCCATGCCCAATAGTAAAAGTTATTTTAAAATTACAACAAAAAGCCAAATGATTGAAGTCTCAGATCTTTCAGGAATGAATACTTAGTAAAGAGCCTAAAGAAACCGAGGTTCTGAATGAAAGCAAGGAAAATACTTAGGACGAGCAGTTGAAGGAGGATGTCACAGATATTAACTACAGCCTCATGATCCATTACAGACATGAGGACTGTATTAGCTTGGCATATTTTCTCTTTGTTCTGTGCATATGCTTGTTGGTATAACCTAGCCACCTTCTCTTTTCTCCCCATTTTTATTTCATATACAAATTATTAGAAGTTAACTACAACCTTTAGGTAACAATATTCAATGGGTCTGTGACTGAATCTGAGGAGGAATTAATGTGGTCAGCAATGAATACAATGACTATTGAGACTGTGTTTCTCCTTTTTGGGAAATAGCTCCTTACAGCTTCCTTACATCTTTGGAGTTCTCTTTGCTTCTTGTTAGCCAATTCCCCATTACAATGAATAATTCTTTGTATTAAACTTTCCCGTTCAAATTATGGTGTGGCTTCTCTCTTTTAATTGAACCCTGAGTGAAATACTCTCCTTTACTTTATTCTTATTTTTCTTGGGGATTTTGTTAATTTTCTTGGATCTGAAAATATTTTTTTTCTGTGCAACTCACTCTTTCTCCTCTTACTCTGAGACTCATAAAACATATGTTAGACTGCTTGATATTATATCATAAGTTACAGAGATTTGTCCACTTCTTACTTTTCACCTCTATGCACTTCATTTGAAATAATTTCTATTACTTTGTCTTCAAGTTCGTTGCTCTTTTGTTCTGTTGTGTTTAATCTGTTGCTCTTTTGTTCTGTTGTGTTTAACCTGTTACTCTTTTGTTCTGTTGCATTTAATGTGTTAATCTTATTCAGTCTATTTTCCATTGTGGATGTTGCATTTTTCATCTCTCAGTGTTGTATTTGGCTCTTTATCAGGTTTAGCATTTCTCTTATGTCCGTGTTTTCTTTCATATCCTTGAAGATATTTGTTATTTTAGACTCCTTGTATCCTAATTTCTTTATCTCTGTCTTTTCTGGTTTTTTTGTTTTTTGTAGTTTTGCTGAGACGAAGTCTCACTGTGTCGCCCAGGCTGAAGTGCAGCGGCATGATTCTCAGCTCATTGCAGTTTCTGCCTCCTAGGTTCGAGCTATTTTCCTGCTTCAGCCTCCTGAGTAGCTGGGATTACAGGCGTCTGCCACCACTCCAGGATAATTTTCTTTTTTTTTATTTTTAGTAGAGACGAGATTTCACCATTTTGGCCAGGCTGGTCTTGAACTCCTGACCTCAGGTGATCCACCTGCCTCAGTCTCCCAAAGTGATGGGATTACAGGTGTGAGTCACCCGCACCTGGCATTTTCTGGTTCTTTTATGCAATTTGACTTTCATCCTAGTTGTTGAGCAAATTTGCCTGCTTATTTGCAAGCAGAGTTATTTTTATCATTTATTGGCCATTGTGAATTTTATGTCATTGAGTGTTAAATTCTGTTGCTTTCCTTTGTTGAGTATTCGGCTTTATTATGGTACTTGTACCAGAACATCATACTGACCCATTCAAGGCTTGCCGTTAAGCTTTATCAGGGTAGGTTCAAAGCAGACTTCACTCTAGGGCTAGTTTAGTCCTGCAGATACCCCACATAGCACAAGATTTATCCACTCAGAGTAACAAGAATGTTAACTATCCCCAGGCCTATGTGAGTTACAGGAACTGTTGGGCCTGCTGCCTTCTAGTAGTGTTTCCCCTAACCTGGGAAGTTTTATCCCCTGTGTGTGCAGATGAGTATTTAGCCAAGGACTAAAAGGGGACCGTCTGCAGAGATCCGGAACTCTCTGTCTCTGTCCCTGTCTGTCCCTCCCCTCCGGTACTCTGACCACAAATTGTGACTGCTTCTTCCTCCCTAAACTACAACTTCTGTCTCTTCAAGTCACAAAACTACAGACTCCGTTTGGATTCTCCCTGTCCAGCAACCTGGAAATTGCCTCTCAGTGGTAAATTGGAGCAATTATACTGCCCACTCCATTGTTTTCTTTCTCTCAGAGATCACAGTCCTTAGGTTTTCTAAGTTGTATGGAAGGAAAGCAATTTCCAAAGCATTTCTTCCTTCGTGGGCAGAAGTGGAAGTCTCACAACGTCTTTTTCTAATGTTTTCTTAGTAATTAATAATGCAAGTGTTCTCTGTTTGAAACTATTAAAACAGCATATGCCAACAAGTATTTATTTCCAAGACTGTAGTAGCCACAAATGATTGTTTTTCATCTTAGCAAAGCATCTCTTCAAGAGATATTAGCAGTACACTGTTATTTGTGCAAATGTATTCTTTGGAATTGATATATCTGACTTTCTTTTCAAATACCCTAGAAGTCTTTGTGTTCATTCACCCAACCACTGCCTTTCTAAACATCATTAAATTTTATGTCTGAAACTTCAATCAGTATATTTTGCTACTTGTGGAAGTTCTGAAAGGAAAGAAAGATAGAAGAAAGGAAACTGATGTTTGACTGTGGCAAAATGTGAGGATTTCCCTGCAGATTTCATGTGTGCATAATAATAGCTAAGTTGACTGATAGGAGCATAGGTCTGCTTGCCCAGAGTCTCATAGCTAATGAGAGGCCATTGTGATTCTGACTGCAAGTTCAAATCCTTCAAGCCACTACACTGCCTATACTGACCGTCTGCTCATTGCAATGACATTTAGCACCTGCAACAGGAATAGAAAGGTAAAGTCTCTGTTGTCCCCACCTCAACTGCTTCACTGACTAATGATCAACCCTCAGAGTCATACAATGGAGAGAGCACTGATCTCAGAGCAGCTGACATGCACTGAAATAACATATTGCCACTGGTGAGATCCGTGTGGACTCATGCATGCCTCAGTTTCCTCTTCACACACCAGATGTAGACAGAGTAGTGAAATTTAAAAGTTAAGTACAGATAAAAACACAAATACCTTATTTATTTGTGTCTGACAGTTTTAATCCAATCAAATTCCATGTGAACAACTGACGCATTCACAGCTTTCTCCCACCTTCCTAACCCTGTCGCTTGTCAGTATCATCCCTTTTGCTCCTTCAAATACTTGCTTAATTACCTGGCTACCATCACAAAATATTCAGTGACTAGGTCTGACACATGGTGGAACGAGTGTGTGTTGTATGCAGTAGGCTGCCTGCTGCCCCATTTAGGAAGTAATTAGGAAATCTTATCTTCCATGGTCTGGATGGTCAGGGGTTAAAGATTAGCAATTCAGTTTTCAAATGACAATACACTACTTGTCACTTCCTGAATCTAAGTCATTCATATCAGCCTGATAGTTGACATTTTAAAGAATAGATCTTTCTCTGTGATTTTTTCCATCAGATTTATTTTTGCTATTTCTCAGGAAAGTGTCAGAGGAAAGCAATATGTATGTGTATCCTCTGAATAACCATTCTGGTGAAGGCTCTAATGGAACGGGATGTTAGCTATGAGTAGACCCATTGCGGGAGGGGATAGGGGACACATGGAAGAATAGGGAGAACTGAGGGAGAAAATGGCAAAGGAAACTTTGAAAACTTAGCAAAATAAAACACCATCAATGCCAAAACACTGAAGAGAATTTTAGCATCAGTATAACACTACCACAAGAGAAATTCTAAAATTTTAACGTTGTTTCAGATTTGTCCTATAGTACAAAAATTTTAAATACTATATACGTTAGAAAAATGCTCATCCAAGGGGAAAAATTTATATTATGACGTGTTTGGATGGAGGCAATCTAAATGACCTCCAGTAAGGAATAAATAAGTTATAGCCATGAAATAGAACACTGAGACCCTCTGAAGGAAGCGGGACTGCTTCTATAGGACCCGGGAGACACCCTCAAAACTGTGAGTGCCCCAACTGAGGAAGTGGGAAAGGGAGACCCTCCTCTCTGGAACACACATCCCCACTGGAGAAGCTTAAGGGCTGTTTGCAGGAGAAGTTTCCAACTTTACCTGGAGCTGAGTCAGTTTGGAGAGCTGAGTGACATACAGGGGTAGAGGAAGTAGGAAGGTCCTGGGAGCTTGCTGGGTCCCCTAGCTGGCCATTCCTGCCTGGCACCACAGGGATCTGAGGGCGAAGGAGCAGGGGGTGAAACTCCACAGGGAGAAGGAAATCTCTAGCTGAACTCAAACAATTTGAGCAGGGTGAGAAGTCTCCCGGCCAGAATTCTGGGGAGGGCTCAAACGGTGGTGTGCTACAGGACGGGGAAAAACCAACCCCTTCTCTTTCTCAGCTAAGAGGCTGGTGGCCTGAGGCAGGTTTTCAAGGCCATGTCACTCTCCACCTGGAAATGATCTGGGGGCTGCTGTGGGGGCACAGTGAGAGGGAGAATTGCCCTTCAGTTTACATGAGAGCTGGGTGAGGCCTATGACTGCCGGCTTTCTTCCACTTCTCTGACAATCTGTATGACCCAGCAAAGGCAGCCATAATCCTCCTAGGCACACAACTCTAGTGACCTGGGATGCTCACCGCCATCCCCCACAGCAGCCACAGCATGACCCCCACAAAGAGAGTCTCAGCTCAGACATGCCTAGCCCCAGGGCCACCTGATGGTCCTTCGCTACCCACCCTGCTAGCAGAAGACAAAGGGCCTATAATCCTGAAAGTTCTAGGGCCCTGCCCACCACTGGTTCACACCCCATACTACCACAATTGATGCTTTCTGGAAAGTGCCACCTCCTGGCAGGAGGCCACCCAACATAGAGCATTAAACCACCAAAGATAAGGACCTTTACGGAGTCCACTGCACCCTCTGCCACCTCCACCAGAACAGGTGCTAGAATCTACGGCTGCGAGACCCTTAAACAGTCCACATCACAGGACTCTGTGCAGACAACCTTCAGTACCAGTCCAGAGCTGAGAGACTCGCTGGGCGGCTAGACCCAGAAGAGAGACAACCATCACTGCAGTTCAGCTCACAGGAAGCCACATCCATAGGAAAAGTGGGAGAGTACTACATCAAGGGAAGATTGCATGGGAAAAAAGAATGAAAAAAAGCCTTCAGCCCTAGACTTTCCCTCTGTCGGAGACTACCCAAATGAGAAGGAACTAGAAAACCAACACTGGGCCGGGCGCGGTGGCTCACGCCTGTAATCCCAGCACTTTGGGAGGCCGAGGCGAGTGGATCACGAGGTCAAGAGATCGAGACCATCCTGGTCAACATGGTGAAACCCCGTCTCTACCAAAAATACAAAAAATTAGCTGGGCATGGTGGCGCGTGCCTGTAATCCCAGCTACTCAGGAGGCTGAGGCAGGAGAATTGCCTGAACCCAGGAGGTGGAAGTTGCAGTGAGCCAAGATCGCACCATTGCACTCCAGCCTGGGTAACAAGAGTGAAACTCTGCCTCAAAAAAAAAAAAAAAAAAAGAAAGAAAGAAAAAGAAAACCAACCCTGGTAATATGAAAAAACACGGCTCTTCAACACCCTTCAAAAATCACAATAGTTCACCAGCAATGGATCCAAACCAAGAAGAAATCCCCAATTTACCTGAAAAGTAATTCAGGAGGTTAGTTATTAAGCTAATCGGGGTGGGACCAGAGAAAGGAGAAGCCCAATGTAAGGAAATCCATAATATGATACAGGAAGTGAAGGGAGAAATATTCAAGGAAATAGATAGCTTAAAGAAAAAACAACCAAAAATTCAGGAAACTCTGGACACACTTTTAGAAATGCAAAATGCTCTGGAAAGTCTCAGCAATAGAATTGAACAAGTAGAAGCAGGAAATTCAGAGCTCAAAGACAAGGTCTTTGAATTAACCCAATCCAACAAAGAAAAAGAAAAAAAGAATAAGAAAATATGAACAAAGACTCCAAGAAGTATGGGTTTATGTTACATGAAAAACCCTAAAAATAATCGGTGTTCCCTAGGAAGAAGAGAACTCTAAATGCTTGGAAATCATATTTAGGGGGATAATCAAGGAAAACTTCCCTTGCCTTGCTAGAGACCTAGACGTTCAAATACAAGAAGCATAAAGAACATCTGGGAAATTCATCACAAAAAGATCTTCACTTAGGGATATTGTCATCAGGTTATCCAAAGTTAAGATGAAAGAATCTTATGAACTATGAGACAGAAACACTAGGAAGCCTATAAAGGACAATCTATCAGATTAACAGCAGATTTCTCAGCAGAAATTTTATAAGCTAGAAGGGACTGGATTCCTATCTTCAACCTTCTCAAACAAAATAATGGATTTAAACTGTACCTTGGAACAAAGGTTACATACAGAACAGATACATACAGATACATACAGAACATTTCACCCAACAACGGCAGAATATACAGAATACACACACACACACACACACACACACACACACACACACAAAGAGAGAGAGAGAGAGAGAGAGATGGTGGAATACTATGCAGCCATAAAAAGGAATGAGTTAACAGCATTTGCAGTAACCTGGATGAGATTGGAGACTATTATTCTAAGTAAAGTAACTCAGGAATGGAAAACCAAACATCGTATGTTCTCATTGACATGTGGGAACTAAGCTAAGAGGACACAAAGGCCTAAGAATGATGCAATGGACTTTAAAACCTTGTGGGGAAGCGTGGGAGGGTGGCAAGGGAAAGAAGATGAAGTGTATACTGCTCCAGTGATGGGTGCACCAAAGTCTCACCAATCACCACCGAGAACTTACTCATGTAACCAAACACCACCTGTACCCAAATAACTTAGGGAAAAATAAAAAAATAAAAATAAAAAAAGCAAACTTTATCTAAAAAGTAAATAAAATAAAATACTGCATAACAAATGCAGATATTGAAAAATAATATTGAGTGAAAAGAGGCAAGATGAAATGCAAATATAATAAGAAACAATTGAATTAAAACATGCAAAGCAATAAAAGATATTCACATATCTACACATTTAAATGAACTGGAAAGCTGCATACCATAGGAGTTGCCTCTAAAAATGAATTGGGGGATGCAGCTAGTAATGGTGGTTACAGAATACTTAGTTTTTCGTTTCGTTTCACATCTTTAACAAGTTAAATAAATATGACCTTTTTTTTATAGTCATTAATTCTTGGTGTGGAAGAATAAGTATTCTTAATTTACTATTATTATTATTATGTTAACTTTCTGTAAATTTTATATCTATGAAATTTATTATTCAAAATACAGAAAAAATAAAATAGGCTCAGACACTTGGAGTAAATGTGACTTTATGATCTACTTCTCCGGCTGTGGCAGGGAGGGATTGCAGTGTTTCGTGTACCCTGGAATGTGTGGAGGCTCCTATACATCTGGATATGTGTATAACAAATGTATGGTATACTGAGATATAGGTACCACTAAGGAGAAACTCAGCTGAAGGAATATAATTTTTTTTTATTTTTAAATCTCAGTAACATGGGATGGAGGCACTCACACAATTTATGTACCTGAACAGGGGTCTTTGAAAAAAATTTAAAAAGCCATGGGAAGAAGCAATTGCCAACCATTTTCTTCAGTCTATTTTTTAGTATTAACTAATAGAGACTTTGGACATAGAAAATAGTGAACCTAACTTAGAAAGAAAGATGAGAAGGAAAAAAGAGAAAACAAGCTCTTAAAAGGATATTGAAATAATCAGCAAATAAAGAGGGAGAAATCTTTTTAACAATATTATTAACTTTTTAGAGATCTCCTTTTGAAGTTTAAAAAAATCCACATGATATTATTTATCTTTTTATCACCCATTGGTTTTTTTAAAACTGTAAAAAACAGTGAGACACTTCTGAATAAATTTTGTTTATTCAAAATTATGTTTATGTATTTGAAAAACAGTGTAGCATACAATGTATATACATGAGTCATTAGTTAGCTTATAGGCAATATTTGAAATATCTCTGATTCTATGAACCCTTTATAGTAATCTGTGGACCCACCCTCCTCCCATCAAGTTACGGCGAAATAGAGAATTTTGAGTTTGGGTATAAGATAACTAGAAAAAATGGAAAAACAATAACTACAGAAATTTGTAGCATAAGTTCAGGAAAGTCTCTAAGCTAGGACTCTGTTTGGCTCCAGAACGTACTTTTCCCACTGAACATACCGCTTGCTTTTTGAACACTGCATTTTCTACACAATGCTCGGAGGAGTAAAACAGGTTGTAGCCAAATTCAACAGAAGCCCTAAAGCAAAGATTTAAACTTTAGATTAATCCGCTGATGCATTATCTTGGTAGAAGGTTATTTTTCATTATTTCAAACAACATCTTTCTGGTAGTATGAAGGGAAGCAACCTGGTGCCTTTAATATGGCAACCTGGGAATGAGTGAGAGTCAATGCTGAGTGCAAAATGTTCTTATCTGTCTTACTGTCTCTGCATTGGTAGATGCCTCAGTCCTGGATCCTGAAGCTGTCTGTAAATCTCTCCTCCCATTTTGCCAAATATATTTATTTTTACGCTTTTAACCACCCAGCCAATAATTCACCTAGCTTTCATGCTTACCTTTCACGAAGTGTTATTATTTAATAATAATATATTAAATTGACTCTTACTATTCTAGAAGAAAGTTTAATTTGAGCTACGTGATATTTTTACTGCTTCCTTAATTTTGAAGGATGCATATTCTGGAAGAGAGAAATACAGAAATAGAAGCCCAAGAAAAGATAGTTTCCCTACATTTTGGTTAATTTTATGTTCACTCTTAGTCTTTTTTCCAACAGTATAGTTTGTTAAGGTCCTGATGATATAAATTCTTTCTGAAACAGTCATAACTCTGGATATATTTATATTACTGAGGCAGATTATTTATGTTTATATACGTATACATGTACATATTGCATTTGTTCCTGCTCCCGTTACTCTCTGTATGATACTATTTTCTCAAAAGTGGTATAAAATTGGAGACTGCATTCATATTCAAATATATACAGTTTAAAATGTGGATGCACTAAATTATCATGGTCATGGGTTCCATTTTCTAGGGACAAGTGAATGAATAAAATTGGGTTGGGTTAAATATATGTGACCATCATAACTGTATCAAAAGAAAATTCGGAGTTTAGATACATATATACACAAACACACACACACATATATGTTGATGTATTATTATACTGGTAGAAGGTTGTTTTCCATTATTCCAAGCAAGATCCTTTTTCTTTTTTCTTTTTTTTTTTTTTTTTTTTTTTTTTTTTTTTTGAGACTGAGTCTCACTCTGTTGCCTAGGCTGGAGTGCAGTGGCACAATCTGGCTCATTGCAACCTCCACCTCCTGGGTTCAAGTGATTCTTCTGCCTCAGCTTCCCGAGAAGCTGGGACTACTGGCACACTCCACCATGCCCAGCTAATTTTTATATTTTTTAAGTAGAGATGGCGTTTCACCATATTGACCAGGCTAGTTTCAAATTCCTGACCTCATGATCTGCCTGCCTAGGCTTCCCAAAGTGCTGAGATTACAGGCATGAGCCACCACGCCTGCCCAAGATCCTTTCTAGTGCCTCATTTCAGGAAGCTTCAGCAAAATTCCTGGATTGGCCTAGTTTGAATCATGTGCCCATCCCAAACTAATCACTATGGCCATTCATGTATGTAGAATATTTAGATTGCTTTGCCTGAGTCACATTATGAAAAAGGTATTCTATAGTTCAAATATTTCCTCCAAAATTCATGTTGAAATGTAATTGCCATCACAGTTGCATTAAAAGGTGAAATCTTTAAGAAAGTAGGCCATAAGGGTTCTATCCACCTGAAGGAATTAGTGTTAACACAGAAATGCATTAGTTATCTTGTGAGTGAGCTTGTTATAAAAGCAAGTTTGCCCCCTTCTTGCTCTCAGCCTCTCACACTCTCTTGCCCCTCTGCCTTCTTCTGTGGGATGATGCAGCATGACAGCCCATGCCAGATGCTGATCCCTTGATATTGGACTTCCTAGTCTCCAGAACCATGAAAAATAAATTTCTTTTTTTTTATAAACTATCCATTCTTTGGCACTCTTCTCTGGCAACACAAAGCAGACTAAGATAAATATACATATTTTAGAGGTAGGGTCTCACTCTGTTACCCAGGCTGGAGTGCAGTGGCATAATATAACTCACTGCAGCCTTGAACTTCTGAGCTCAAGTGATTGTCCCATCTCAGACTCCCAAATAGCTTGAACTGTAGGTGTGTGCCACCATGCCCAGCTAATTGTTTTTATTTTTGTAGAAATAGAGTCTTGTTACGGGAGTTCTCAGCCTCCAACAGACTGGGATTACAGATGTGTGCCACTGCACCTGGCCACAAGGTAAGATAGTAACAACTTCGCTAAGTTCCAAACACAAAATTCCATAGCCACTAGGAAGCTGAACACTTGAGTTCATAGCACATAAATATTTGCTGAAAAAATGAACTTGAGCTTGTTTTCTAAATCCCAAAACTCACGCTCTTCCCACTACATGTGCAGCCTCCCCATTTGAGCAAAATGCTGAACTACTGCAAAATACCCAAAGTGAATGGGATTTACCAGGTGGATTGACATGAAACATTAGAACATAAAGGGATAATTCTTGTAAGAGCAATGTTTCACGATACTTCCGTATTGTCAGATGCTTTCTATTACTCTTCACTGTAAGGATTTGGTAACTGATCTTGCTAATACTTTGAAAATGAAGTATTTTTTGTGCACTCAGCCCACCAACATCAGAGACAGTTTAGCTCAACAAGAATAAGAGAATATGCTTCCTTAAGATTTGAGGACGGGACCATTATGCTGTAACTATTTCTGTGTCTTTCATCTATCGTGTTTCATCTCCTCTCGTTCCTCAGATTCTATCCCATAAGGAATCGATTTGAATTAGTGAGAAAGTGAGTGGCTAGTGTATGTAAAATATTTTTAAAATCTGTTTTATCTTTTTAAAGTCAAAATGACTTTTGCTTTCCCTTCAAAGTGAAAAAAAAACCCAAAAAGTATCAAGTGCAGATGGAGACATTTGCATTTATGCTCTGACAATAAGGTATTTTTCTAGTGTCAACAAATGAAGAGCTTTATTTTAAATGTTGCCAAGTTCCGCCTCAGCTCCATTTTTTCCACCCTGCTCCACTACAAAAAGTAAAGAAGCCCAGACACTCTTTTCATTTAAGAAAATAATAATAATGCCAGGCACGGTGGCTCAAGCCTGTAATCCCAGCACTTTGGGAGGCCGAGGCGGGTGGATCACGAGGTCAAGAGATAGAGACCATCCTGGTCAACATGGTGAAACCCCGTCTCTACTAAAAATACAGAAAATTAGCTGGGCATGGTGGCGCGTGCCTGTAATCCCAGCTACTCAGGAGGCTGAGGCAAGAGAATTGCTTGAACCCAGGAGAGGGAGGTTGCGGTGAGCCGACATCACACCATTGCTCTCCAACCTGGGTAACAAGAGCGAAACTCCATCTCAAAAAAAAAAAAAAAAAAAAAAGAAAGAAAAGAAAAGAAAAAAGAAAATAATAACAATAACGTAGGATTCCTACGGAAAGACAGAGGCATCTTTTCTGACTTTGAGGTAAATGTGTGACTTTCTTTAACACTAACGGGAGTTCCTTCCACTGAAAGAACAGACTGCATGTTTTTAAATGCTTGAGTAAAAATTCACACAAAGCTGGAAAAAAAGCTTTTTTGTTTTACACAGCTATGCCCACTGTTGCAGTACTAGGATTATGAATCACAGTAGGCTGTCCTTTTAAGACAGTTAATCCATCCAGTCATTTTAGAATGCCTGCGAAGAAAAAGATATCATGACAAAGCAGTGCAATGCACCAAGCATGGTTTATCTCTTCAACATGAAGGGAGAAGGCTTTCAGGCAACCCTCTTATTACAACGTTTTTTGTAAAAAGGCTAAGCTAATTGAAAAACTATTTGGGGCTCTATCTTTTCTCTGATAGGTTTAAAATAAAGAGAAATAATAATATTGCTCTTAGTATTTGCAAAAGCTGAAGAAAACTCACTGAAACATGTAGACACAACAAACTAATCCTGGCAATTTTTTATCCTGTATTTAACACATAAGCAGAATGACAGTTTTTTATGTTCACTTCCAAATAAGAAAAAATATAACTTCATAAATTTTAAGTAAAATAATTATGGAGCAGGAAGAAATACTGGTTTTATTTAAAGATCCAATGAATCATCTAAATAGTCTTTCAAAGTTCCGTTTGTATGAGTTGCTAAAGATATGAAGAGAAGAAGAAATGACTGAAATTAATTCTGAAGACAAATCCCCATCAAAATGAGAAATAGCACTCTGGCTTACATTAAATGAAAAATCATTCTTGTGGCATAAAGCAGAGAGAATAAATCCATTTTTTAAGAAAAATACAAGTATTCAATAGGATCGCTGTTTTAAAAATGAAGGAAAGACTTGAAGACTGCAACACTGACGAGGCGGTGGGTGGGCCGGGTCAGTGCAGCGAGAGGGGTAGCTAACTCTCCTGGGTTTGCCCTGAGTCTCGCAAGAGCCAGCATCGCCCTGCCACTGGATGGGCTCCTGCTTCCCAGCATCCCAGCGTCTCAGGGTCCCAGCATCCCAGCGCCTCTATTCAACCAGCTCCTCTTGCCAGCTCGCCCTGTGCTGCCGCCTCTGCCTTGCCCTCCAAATGCCTTTCTCCAACGCCCTCTTAGATTGTTCTCACACTGCATGGATAAGACTGCATGGGCCTGGAGAATATGCAGCCCTACGGGGTTACGGGATGCCAGAAAGAGCTGAGGACAGCCCTGGGTGGGGCACCTGACTCATGCAACCTCTTAGAGAACGCTTAGAAACCAGAAATACGGTCAGAAGCTAACAGGACAACGACATATCCGTTAGGTTTTGTCAAGAAGACACTCCCATCCTGAGTGTATGACCTCAACAGCTGTGTTGTTAGCAAGTTGGAAAGAAAAAGTGTCCTGCGGCCTTAGGATCACATTAAAGGTCATGAAGCCACTGAGTACTTTCCAGATTACAAACACTTGTACCATGAAATGATGGGTTCAGCAATGGCTGCTGAGGAAAGATGGGAAAATGTTGACACAGAGACAGGTCATAGTTTACACTTCCAGAAAATAAGTGCATTTGTATTTAGTTGTTACTGAGGTTTGTCTGCGTCTGGTAACAAGTTCAGAATCTTTTATCTCATTAGGAAATCTGGCAGGCAACAAAGGTGTATGGGGAAACCATATGCTGCCGGAATTGCTGAAGAAATCAAAAGCACAGTGCTTGAGGTGCTTAAGCATTACCTGAAAGGATCAGGACATGCTCATAAAGTTTTTAAAGGACAATTTACAAGCAGGGTTTTTAAAGATAAGAAGATGTTTTCTATTTCTTGGAGCCTAAAGAGAAATGAAAAAAAAAATGCAAATAACTAAATAATTCTGAAAAAGTAAGCCGAGAATCAGCAGCTTACTCACATCTGGACTTACCTGTTAGAGGAGTGACTTAGAAGAAAGCCTTGGGGTGAGGGGAAGGAGGCAGCCTTATACACCAGCTCTCGGCCCTGGAAATGGAGCAGGCACTGTCCTACCTTGTCTGTTTCTTCCATTTCACTTCCACCTGCCCACACACCTCTGGGAGTTAGAATTGCCTGCCTTCCATTTTTCCCCATTGCAGTCCACCATGAATAATGTGTGGGGCTAAATTCCAGAAAACAACAGTTCTGTGTTAAAAAATTCTTCCAGGTCCTATCAGCGCTTTTATTTGAGGTTAAATGGCAGGATCTTATTTTTCCTCCAGTATCTCCGGTTCTATTACAGTGTCTGCTACTTAAGTCCTCAATCTTCAACTGGTAAAATGGATCCATTATCTTCTATAGGTAGGTGATGGTCCAATTTCATAATTTAGTTTCCAAAGCACTGAGTTTGCTTCCTCCATCCTGTCTTTTATTGTTATCTCTCTCCACCTTCTTGTATATATTTACAATCAGGCCATCCACCAACTCTCTATTGGGTCTCCTGTCTCCGCCTCACACCTTTCCTCCAGTTAATCTACACACCTGAATCCCTTCTCCTCAGCTGCCCTCGCCAACCTTCAAGTCATATGTCACCTCTTCATGAAACCTTCCCTGATCACCTCTGCATATGCTTTGTTCTTTTTTGAACCCACAACGTGTGCCATCCACATGGCTTCTACAAGATACTCTGAATTACAATTAGGTGTGTGTAAAGCAAGGATTGCATTTTCCTTAGCACCAATGCAATAATTACACACAATAAGACTTCAATACGCATTTGTTTAATAAATACATGACACCATGGCTTCCTGTCCCCCTCGCTGCTAAGAAAGAAATATCAGAATGTTAGCAGTCATGTGTAACTTACAGCAATAGAAAAGGAAGAAGAGAAACAAGTCAGATAGGGGAGTTTAATGACTGCACTTGGCTTTACGCACCTTTTCCATACCAGCCACAGCCATCCCTCACATAGCCTTCTCCCGTCCAACAGCCCCTGCACTGGTAGATACAGACACCTGATGACCAGGCATAAAATGCGCCCAGGATATGCATCATATTAAAGACAACAACAAAGTTTATGGCAAGCACTAAGAGACAGTTCAGCTCAATAACAGTTTAGGCTCATCCTAATGGATTTTCTGATCCTAAGCAGCCTGCAAACCTGATTTTATTCTATTTTTTGCCTCTAAGTGAGCTCACCATCATTTCAGGAGGCATCTCAGTAAGCAACAATGCTTACACGCTTGCACTTAGGGACACCCAATAGTGGGAATATTCTTCAGAAATATCAGAATTTCTTAAAAAAAAAAAAATACATTGATTCGATGCATTGTTAAAAATATATTCTTCAGGAATTGTTTCAATTATTATATTGGGACATTTGTTGAGGATTTCTGATGGGTTGAAACTGAAAGGTAAAGAATATATTACTACCAAAAAAATAAATAAATAAATTGCACTGGTCCTGACTGGAGGCTGGGTATGGAAATAAATGGAAGGTGTACACTGAGAAAACATCAGTGGTAACTAAATTGGGTTTTGTGGCATAAGTGTATAAAGAAACATAAAATAAAGCAATGGTCCAATAGGGTGCTAGGAATAGAATTAAACTGGACTGCTGTTAACTCACACTAATGTTCTGGATCACCTCCCACAAACCGACATCCTGTCCAAGAAAGAACTTGTTCATTGTGTAAGTGAATGAGAGTTTTAGTCCCTCGGTGACCCTCAAGTCTCCTTGTCACTTAATTCTGTACTCAATGTGCTGCTAGAAGAACCCGGCCCATTTCCTAACTGTGCAATTCAATCATACAGTAATTGTTGATTTTTTAAGCAGTGAAAGAACCTTGTCTAAAATCTAGTTTAAACAAAGCTATTAGCATTTTAATATATTAATACTGGAACTAGATCAAATTCATTAGTCTATGGTTTATATGAATCAAAAGACCGTCTATTTATCTCCTTGAGATTCTCTGGCTAGAGCATTGTTATGTAGCTATGATATGATTCCAAACACGAATATTGCTCTGTGAATGATGTATGTTTTGCTGTTAAGAACTTGGAATGTATTCCCTCCTCCCTTTGAGAATGTGACCTCTTATCAGATCCCATATGTGAGAACTTGGAGTGAACTCCCCCTTCTCCTCAGGACTATGACTTCAGACCTTATCAGACCTCACATACGAGTTATTGACCCTGAACCACTAACTAGATTGCACTTTCCACAGAAGTCTGCTTATATCCTAATTGAGCAACTTGACTTTATAGTTTGGAGCCCACATCTATCCAGTGTCTTCCAGGTGAGGTTTCTTCATGTTATTCTCCCTCTCTTTAAGCATTGCAAACCTAAGAAAAAAGTTTTTCTTTGACCAGATACTATGTGATTCATGAATTCATATCATATCTTAATCATCTCCTCATTTTCACCACACAGACCAAGTGTTTTCAAGAAGAAACTCTGGAAGGTTCTGTTAATGTCATATATTTGCTTGGCGGCTAAAGGGCAGCTGAAAATCTGGCTGTGTGTGGGTTTAAGAGGTTTGTTGCACACACCAAGATGAAGCCAGTGGCTCATGCATTGTCTTTGCTTGCCTTTGCAGCTCCATTATTACATATAAACAACAACGACGACTAATTTATAAAGGCACATAGGAAGTTGAGGAGCTTCCTTTCATTCAGTCATCTGGCCCTAAGAGATACGTCTTTACTGTGGGCAATGAACAGGCCACAGATGAGGTCTAAATGCTAACTCTCCCCTGGAGGCAAAAGCAACGAGTGTTGATGTTTGGTCAACACAGGAAATCCACAATAGCAACAACTCCATTTATCTCCACAGTGTTTTCAACTCCTTATCTAAGTGTGTCATGGAAACTAAATATTCTTTCTATTCCCATTAAAGATAGGAAAGTCTAGGAATCCTTAACGTAATAAATGTTTTCAACCTGAGATCTGGGGGTACATGTGCAGGTCTGTTACGTGAGTACAAGGCAGGATGCTGAGTTTGGGATACAAATGATCCTGTCACCTAGGTGATGAGCATGGTACCTAATAGGAGGTTTTTCAGTCGTTGTTCTCTTTCCTGCCTCCCCCTTCCTGTAGTCCCCAGTGTCTTTTGTTCCCATCTTTATGGCTGTATATATGCAGCATTTAGCTCCTGCCTGTAAGTGAGGATATGCAGTATTTGCTTTTCTGTTTCTCCATCAATTTGCATAGAATAATGACCTCCAGCTGCATCCATGTTTCTGCAAATAACATGATTTTTTTTTGTAACTTAACCCAGTAATTCTATAACATGTACAATATTTGGAATTAATTGATTAAAAAAGAGCCCACATCAACCATCCAGATTTCATGTTATTGCATAGGAAGTCCCGTGTGTTGTGAGGGAACATGGGAGATTATTCCAGTCAGATCCAAGCAGAAAATAACACTTTCTGATCAAACAGGTGATCAGTGTTTCATCATCTATCATTGCATTCTAAAGAAGGCTGATGTCACTGCGGAGAAAGAAGCTGCTATAGAGAGCAGTGAGGCAGCCACAGGACAGAGAGAGGCAGAGAGCAGGGCATCCAGGAGCCATTTTCATCAACAAGACTGTGAGGCATCACCACCTCACAGAACATTCTGGAGGAAAGAAGTCTCCTGGAGAAATCTCCTGAAAAAGACTTAGGACTTCAAGAGCGCACTTTGGGGCAAGTACATAAGCAGAGACCAAAGAATTATCTATGACAAGAAAGACCTTATCACGAGAAAAAAAGCAGAATAGTTGGCTTGGAAAAGAACAATGTGCAGCACAAGGAAGGGACCCAGAGGAGGTGCGTGTGTGGCTTGCCACGTGGCTCGGGGCTAATGACACTGCCTTCGTGAGGAAAAGCTGCAGAGGTGATCCTACCCGCCGCATCTTCTTCACAGTTTGTCGTGTGTAAATAATGGATATGACTTCCTTTCCAGCTCATGCATCAAAAATGGTCACAAAGCTCTGGCTTTTTTTGAATGCGGCACTTGTACCTCCAAATATCCTTTTTCTATTTTTTAAGAGACAGTCACTCTGTTACCCAGGTTGAAGTGCAGTGGTTCCATCATAGCCACTGGCGTCTCAAACTTTGCTCAAGTGATCCCTTCACCTCATCCTCCCAAGTAGCTAGGACTACAGGCATGTGCCACTATACCCAACCAATTTTATTTTATTTTATGTAGAGATGGAGTCGCCCTATGCTGCTGCCCAGGCTGGTCCCAAACTCCTGGCCTCAAGTGATCCTCCTGCTTCAGTCTCCCAAAGTGCTGGATTAATGTGCCTGGCACACTTACTCTTATTAATAGGAGGCTGAAGCACCCTCCTGGGGAGTCTTTCTCCCCAAGCTGTCCCCAGTCCCCTCTCCTGCCCCCGAGGACCTGCCCCTTCCTCTGAGTGCATTTCTTTGTCATGCCTTTCCCAAATAGTGAACTCCCAAGGTTTTACTCATCCTTCACGAATTACTTCACCTTCCTTCAAGAATTCTGACATCCAGGCACCTATTCTAGGTTTATCCTTCCTAAGCAATGCAGTTACTCTTAGTGCCTAGTGTGCAAAAGGAAGAAAAAAAAAAAAAAAGGTTGTGGGCTGAGAGGCAACTCAAGTGGCTCGGCCCTGAAGAGTGTGATATTTCTCTCCTGGTACCTGAGCATGTATCAATACAGGCATAGGCTGCAGAGAGTGATCCACGACTGTCTGTGCAGAGGGCTCTTGTGGAGCAGATGGGCCCTGGACTGATAATCCTTGCAAAAAGAAAATGTGTGAGAAAGAAGAGAAGCAGGACAGTGGTTCTATCAGTGGGACCCTGGGCAGTCTTGATCCAGCAGCCCAGGGCTCTTAGCCACTTGCATGTGGCAGCACTTCCTTTACCCCTGACATGTGGGCCCGCCAACCATCACTCGGAGAGCACAGAACCACAAGGTTGGTCCCTTCCATGCTCATGACAGAATTCATACAGGTCATAAAAGGTGAGGCAATGAAAGCACCACAAATTTCCCCAGTCTTCAGGTCTTACCTAAGGTCATGAGTTTTTCATGTTTGCTGTTTTGTCATGTCCCTATTAAAAATCAGAGAAAATCCACCTTTGGTGTTCTGACTGAAGAATGAGAAGCTATAATTGATGTCATCCTTGTCAATCATCTTGGATAGAAAATGAGATCTGGGAAGATAAAAGGGATCAGGCCCTTTGGTGCAGCAGAGCCTGGGATGCTGATAGGCTAAAGACAGAAGCATGCACATTGAAAAGTTTCCAGGAAGAGTGCAGAATGGGTTGATGAGTTTTGGTCATCCAGGTAGCCTACCCACTTAAAGTCTATCAACCCCATGAGGGTAGAGACTGTGTCTGTCCCATTCATCCCTGTTACTATTTCCTAGCACAGTAAGCAGTTGTGGAATCAGTACTTCTGTAAACTACTAAAGCACAACTGTGAGGTAAAAGGGCTTTTCTAATGTTTTAGAGATTCCTACGGGTGATGGAGTAATAATAGCAACACCTATTCAAATGTATTCCCATGAGCACTAAAATAAAAACATCTTAAGATTCACGTCTTGAGGTTAAAGATGAAGAAACTGAGGCCCAATGAAATTAAGTATATTGCCCAAGGCACACATTGCTGGGAGGACTCAGAGCCAGGATTTAAAGCAAGAAGTTTGGCTCTAATCTATGCCGTGAACCTCTGTATTGCCTGCCCATAGGACCGTATGACATGGTGTGACCGCATGACTGCATTACCTGGAGTTAGGCACAAGACTGTGTCCAGAGAACAGTTACAAATATCAACTGCATTCATCTGAAGTACTGACCTGTATCTTCCCTAGTTGTTACTCCACTGGGGATCTGGCTGCATTGAAATACTCCTTTTGTGACATCTCTCATTGCTCATGGATCTTTAATTTCTGCACCTACACCAGGCACATTCTCTAATAATACACCAGCTCCTGCTTAGAGGCACTCTTTGCCCTCCACGTGGTTGTGCTGAGGCACCCCTTTCACATTTCAGCTGGAGGAGATGTGCCACAGCCACAGCTTCCTGTTACTGGTTTTCCTGCCTCTCAAGGTGATGGGGGAACTGGTGATACTGGGGGAAGTTTGTTTGTTTTTTTTAAACGGTATTGTGCAAGTCATAGGAAAGATCCTAAATGAATTAAAAATCTAAACAATTGTTCTTTCACCACAGACTCATTTAACACATTTTTCTTTCTGGTCCAAAGAAGTAGATTTCCTTTGGCTCAATGAGAGGGAGTACAGAATTAAGAAATCCATATATCCATTAGAGAAATGCAAATCAATACCACAATGAGATATCATCTCACACCAGTCAGAATGGCTATTATTAAAAAGCCCAAAACAACAGATACTGATGAGGTTGTGGAGAAAAAGGACTGATTTTACACTGTTGGTGTACCCATTGTGGAAGACGGTGTGGCAATTCCTCAAAGACCGAGAGGCAGAAATACCATTTGACCCAGCAATCCCATTACTGGGTATATATCCAAAGGAATATAAATCATTCTATTATAAAGACACACATACATGTATGCATGTTCATTGCAGCACTATTCACAATAGCAAAGACACAGAATCAGCCTAAATGTCCATCAATGATAGACTGGATAAAGAAAATGTGCTACATATATACCACAGAATACTAGTCAGTCATAAAAAGGAATGAGATCGTGTCCTTTGCAGGGACTCAGATGGAGTCAGAAGCCATTATTCTCAGCAAACACACACAGGACTGGAAAACCAAACACCACATGTTCTTACTTACAAGTGGGAGCTAAGTGATGAGAACACATGGACACAGGGGTGGGGAACAACACACACTGGGGCCTGTGGGCACATGGGGAGAACATCAGGAAGAACAGCTAATGGATGTGGGGCTTCATAACGGTGATGCCATAATCTGTGCAGCAAACCACCATGGCACACATTTACCTATGCAACAAACCTGCACTTCCTGCATACGTACCCCTGAACTTAAAAGTTGAAGAAAAGAAACCCAGATATCAATTCTGTCATCTTATTTGGCCAGTTTTTAAAAGATAAGTTAGAAAGAAAAAAAAAATCTTGCTGAAACATTGTCTGTCTCCTTTGAACTCATTTCTACAGTGTAATAATTCAATAAGCATGTATTTGACAAATACAAATGCATGTGATGGTAAACATAAATAAGATCTCTGAGGGTGGTACTGAAAATATGTGTTGTCTTGTCAAAGATATCTAAGTTAGCAAAGGACTTAATAGTTTTCTCAGGGAGGCTGCGATAACAGAGGACACAAGGCTGGAGCCAGAGGGTCGGATCTGCATTGAGACATAACAAGTGTAATCAATATCCATGAAATGATTCAAATACATAGTTTTTTGCAAGCAATACCAGTAATACCAATTCTAATGTAGGTGAGATGTACTGTTTCTTGGAGTTAACTGCTCACCTGCTACTTGTTTTTCCAGCAGAGTGCCACTTAGGACATTACCTTATATTTGTATATATGAGAAAGCCAGACAGGGGTGGTGGCTCACACCTGTAATCCCAGCAATTTGGAAGACTGGAGAGGGAGGATTACTTGAGGACAGGAGTTCAAGACCAGCCTGGGCAACATAGCAAGACCCTGTTCCAAAAAAAAACTTTAAAAAATGTAGCCAGGTGTGGTAACACATGCCTATAGCCCCAGCTGCTTGGGAAGCTGAGATGAAGGATCTCTTGAACCCAGGCTGCCAGAAGCTATGACTGTACCACTACACTGTAGTGTGGGAGACAAAGCAAGATGCCAATTCTAAAAATAAAAATTCAAAAAAAGGGAAAACAATCTCCTTGTACACTAGAAGCATTAATTCCTCTTCCTGGGAAGACCAATTACCCACAAGAACTGTGCTCACATTTCCTTTCTGTGGACTTAGAAAATAATCTTTGGAATTATAGGCTTCATACTTGCTTCCTCTCTGTTTTTCTTAAACTTCTTCCTGTTTCTGAGTATGTATGGGGCTGAGCTTGGCCATCACAACTACTGACTACACGACTCCTCCTCAAGATGGAGGCAGTTCCCTTTCTGCAAAACCATCATAAAAGACTTCACTGGACTTGAGTGTAATTTTTTTAAATAGAGTTCCAAATATTTTTCTTGAGTATCTGGAAGTATTTCATATGAAGATAATTTCCATAAGTAAGCAAAAAAATGAAAAAGAAATTAGGTATATTATAGTTTTATATTAATAGATTATTTCATTAAATTGAGATTTGTTCAAAAAGCATTTGCAAGAAAATTTATTTAATATGACTAAAATTGCAAGGGGTCAGCTTTCATCCCAATCTTGTGCTATAATAATAGATTTCCTATATGCCATAAAGAAGGATCTTCAAGTTATAAAAGGTAAAATGTTTTCATGCAATGTATAGACTTCGATCTGTATTTTTGAAAAGTCCCTTTGGGCCAGATTCTAATATACTGTCACAGGAAAATTCCCATTGAGGCTGACTGAATTCCAGTATAATTTGAAAGCAATTAAAGTCCATCAAAGGAATGGCAGTACAGTTATCCTGGAAATGAATCAGATCCAACGAGTGTAAAACAAGCTGGTCTAGATCTTTGGAATAGCTCTAAGAATTTTCTTAAGTTCTACCAACCCACTACAGCCACTGTTCCAGTGCAGGAAAAAGCTCTATCGCAGGCGCCACTCGAGTTTCAGAAATGGAAAAGTTTCTTCAAATTCAACAGCATCCTTTCCAAATGGGCATTCCTGTATAATCTGAAGTGGTACAAAACTGCTAGCATGCTTTATTAAAACATGATCTAAATCTGACATAGCACAAGATTTCCAATTAAAACCTTTGCTTCTGTGTTGTTTTTGCTTCCTAAAAATGTTTGAAGGGTCAATCACATCTCACCACCTCACATCCTCAGTGAGTGCCAGGTAAGAGTTTCACACAAAAGTAATACAGGAAAACAGCTCCACACAAAGGAAGGAAACATAAAAAAAAAGGAAAGACTATTTCCTTGTACATATCCTTAGGTCTGCATTACGTCATTAGTGGATAATGCATCATCTTCTTCATAATACTTTACGACCCAAGATTACAAACTATATTTAATAGCCTGCTTTTCATCAATCAATATCTGCTATATTAATATGTTTTAACAGAAGTAAGTGTACAGCATTATAAAGAAAATGAGGTTTTTCTGTGTGTCTATTTATACCTATGCCATCTTGGAGTTGTTTGCGAAGACTTAAAAATCATTAATTGACACATTCTAATTAATCATTTTTAATTAGTTATAGAAATAAAGTTTTAGAGTAATCAACTCAGTAAGTTGATGACTAATATTAGGTTATGTCAACTTCATATTCATATTAAGAAATATTCCCTTTTAAACTTTAAGCTATGAAAAAGCATGAGCCCACCCTTAATTATAATATGATATAAAATTTTGAGAAATATGCTTATTCAACAGAAAATTCCAAAAAAGGAATGAGAGCCTGACATTTTGAGTAATGTACTATCTTAAATGACAGAAAATTACATCCAGGATAGCTATGTGAACATCTCCACAGATTTGCTCCCCAGTGAAAAAAACTGAAACTCACAGAAATTAAAAAAAAAAAAAAAAGTGTATGAAAACTTTCCTAAGGGTATAGAGCAAATGGAAAAATATTTACTCAAGAAAATCTACTAAATCTCAGTAGGAAGATTGAGATTATTTGATTTGAAATTTGAACCACAAATTCACTGCCTCCCTTCTTCTACCCCAGCTTAGCATGATTAAAATTCCACTCTTTAGGAAGTATGATCAAGAAGATGGGATTCCCTCTTCCCTCAGCTCCCAGTCAAGGGATGTTAACAGGTTGCAGACGCTAAATCTCCTGGGGTTATGAGCGAGAGGTCATGAGCCCCTTTCCTTTACCCAGTCCCCACTAAGAAAGCAGAATTTATAGGCCTAATCCTGCAAAAGGACCCAAATATAATTCAATCAGATGTGGGGCAATTTATGCCTCCAAACATTGCCAAAAACAATTAGCTAACAATTAGTGGAACCTGAGAAGTAATACCAATGGAAGCAAAGAGCTCAGTAGAGAAATCAAGGACAGAGACAAAGAGAATCCTTAGCTTACCCTCATCCCAGAATGACTGTGCAGAACAGGCTAAGAATATTGGGACCTTGATCACCTGACCCTGACTAACCCATACAGTGGAGGATAAGATCCAAGGTGGTAGATACTCAGAGTCCTATTTGCAGAGTAATGTCACTCCATGAGAATCAAGCCACTATTCCAACCACATCTCTCAAGGGGTGGCTCAAAGATTTTGCCAAGGACAAGAGGCAGACAGTTAAAAAGAGCACCAAAGCTCTATTCAAAAGAACTGACTTTATCAGTAATAGAGTATGGAACGTTTAAGTCCATGGGTGCTCTGGAAAACAATGAGGATTTCTGAGGCAAGTAATTAAGAAGAGGCTATTAGCCGTAAGAGCAACAAGTTAACCTGTAGGCCAGGTAGTTTATCAGAGATAACTAAGGAAACCTACAACTAAGAAGAATCCCCCTAGGGTCAGAATAAACCTTAAAGATGAATCTCAAAACTAATTCTGCAGAAAAGCCCAAGTATTACTGAATCAGTTGTGCAGTGATTCATGTCCCAAGGCATTGCCAAAAATAATAATTAGCTAACAACTAGTGAAACCGAACGGGTAGGTGTAACATCAGCGGAAGCAAAGAGGCAGAGAAATCAAGGAAAGAGACAGAGTACTGTCATCCCAGAGTGACTGCACATGCCCAAGGCAGTGCTCTCTTGAGGAACCACATTACAGGATTCACACTACAAGAGTAACAGACTCAATTAAAATAGTACAGCCAAGTCGCTGAACAAATAACCAAACAACAAAAGCCCAAGAGGGGTAGTGTAAGATGATGAGACTCTATTAAGTGCATTAATATATGCATAATGGGAATACCAGAAAAGGAGAGAAAGAAGTAGAAATGAATATTCAAGGAAATAATGGCTCAAACATCTGAAATTTAGTTTTTTCTAAAAAAAAAAAAAATTCATCTACATACTCAAGAAGCTCAACAAATTCCAAGCAGAATAAACACAAACTCACACCCAGATACATCATAGTACAAATTCTGGGGGGAAAATCTTTTTTTGAAAGCAGAAACAGAAAAAGGATTTGTCTTACAGTAGGAAACCTCAATAAGCCTGAATGTCATAGCCCAAATGCTGGAAAAACAAAAACAGGAACTTTTAACCAGGAGTTCTGTATTTAGCAAAATTATCTCAAATATAGGTGAAATAAAGATAGTCCATATAAACAAAAACTAAAGATTTGTTCGTATCAGATTTGCCTTATATAAAAATATACTTAAAAGTGTCCTCTGACTGGAGCCAAGTGACCACAGGTACTAATTTGAATCCAATCCAAAAAAAAAAAAACGAAGGCCACTGGTAAATGTAATTGTGTAATTATAAAAGACAGTATAAATACACATTTCTTCCTTCTCTCAACTTACTTAAAGAGCAATTGTATAAAATATCATGTAATTGCACTATAGACCCAAAACATATACAAATGTGACATATTTAAAATGACAACACAATGGAGATGAATAAGAACAAAAAAGTACTGGAGTAAGAAATGATACCAGATGATAACTCAAATTTACAGGACAAAATGAACAGAACCAGAAATGGTAAACTAAAAGCTTACTAGAAGAAACTCTATAAATATAATTTGTTCTCCTTTCTTCACTTGCTTCTTTAATATACATACAATTCTATAAAGTAAAAACTGTAACAATGTATTGTTGGGCTTATAGCATGTATAGATGTAAAATGTTTAACAATAATAGCACAAAAAGGGAGAAGAGAGTTCAGAGCTATTTACTAGTAACTAAATAGCTCACTATAATAAAGTTACTATAAATCTGAAATATTCTGATAAATTAACAAGTATATGATATGCACTTTAGCAACCACTAAGAAAATAAACTCAAAAAAGTGAAAAAAATCATTAAAGCAATTGAAATGTACTAGAAAATATTCACTTAATTCAAAAGAAAGCAATAGAGGAGGAACAGAGGAATGACAACAAAAAGACACAAGACACGTAGGAAACAAAAAGTAATATGGCAGACATAAATCCAACTACGTCAACAACAGCATTAAATGCAAATAGGTCAAATCACCCAATTAACAGGCAGAGAGACTGTCAGGATGGATTTCAAAAAAAACAAAAAGATCCAACTATAAGCTGTCTACAGAAGACGCATTTTAGATTCAATAATATAAATAAATTGAAAGTGAAAAGATGGAAAAAGATACATCATACAAACCACGACTATAAGAAAGCTGGAGTAGCTAAACTAATCTCTGACAAAGTATAATAGATTAAAATAAAAAATGTTACTAGAGATATAGGAGGACAAAAGTCCCAAAGTTAATGCAGAAAAAAAAAACTGACAGAATTGAAGACATCATTCAACAATATTCAGAGAATTCAATACACTACTTTCATAATAGACAGAAATGGGCAGATCAACAAGGAAACAGAAGACTTGAACAACACTATTTGCCAGCACTATAGACCTAACAGCCATCTACAACACACATAATCCAACAATAATACAACAAATATTCTTAAGTATGCATGAAATATTCTGCAGGATAAACCATATGCCAAGCCAGAAAGCAAGCCTCAATAAATTTAAGACTGAGATCATATAAAGTGTGTTTTCTGACCACAACAGAAAAAATTACAAATCAGTAACAAACTTGGGAATTCATAAATATGTGGAAATTAAACAATGCACTCCTAAATAACCATTGCATCAAAAAGTAATTATAAGGCAAAGTATTTTCTAATACTTTGAAATGAATGAAAACAAAAACATGGCGTACCAAAACTTATTAGATGCAGCTAAAGCAATGCTCAGAGGAAATTTTATAACAGTTAATGCCTTTATTCAAAACCAAATTCAAATCAATAACCTAACCTTCCACCTTGTGATACTGGAAAGGACATAAACTAAATACAAAGCAAGCAGAAGTTAGAAAATAATAAGATTAGAGAAGAGATTAATGACATAGAGATTAGAAACACAATAGAGAAAATCCAAAATTCCACTTTGGTTCCTTGAAAAGGTCAATAAAATTGACAACCCTTTAGCTAAACTGACCAACCAAAAAAAAAAGAGTAGACTTGAATTATCTTAATTGGCAAACCTTCTGACAACAATATTACTTTACACACCATAGGTACATTCATTACAATGAATCAGAGGCACTTACGTGTGTATAAGCTACATGAAAAAGCATTTCACTCTAAATTAAATTTCAAGATGTATGAAATTTGTTAATTATTCCCTGCTTTTCCTTTTGGGAGATTCCTTCCCCAATTACAGGGTCCATCACATAGGTTTTACTTTTCTTTCTTATCACACCATCAAAACAGATTTGAGATTAGTTGTTGTACTTTTGTTTGCTGACAAACTACCTTTCAAATTCATTCCTACAAAAGCATACTATAAACAGTATTCATATTCTGAATCTGAGGCAACTAGCTGTGGAATGAAAGGATTTTCCATATATAGAATATTAAGCCTCCACAGAGTCTCACCAATGAACACCATGATCTGAACCAAGTAGGTCATTTCAGTTTTTTACTCAGAAAATAGATAGTAAATAAATTCAAATTGCTTCAATATACAGACATAAACATACACACACAAACTCTCTCACCCACACACACAAACCTGTGAAGGGTGAAATTTGAACAACTAGATGTTATCCTGAAAGTCATTTAATTACTATTTGTTATTATATTTGTTTATGTGTGTATTTCAGGGACAGATGAAAGGAGCCTGCAAGAAGCATCAGAAGGTTAGTCCAAGAACAATCCCTGACTGTTCAGCACCAGCCCAGTCAGGAGTGGAAAGGCTGGGGACCTGTGCAGTGTTTTGTTCCAGGAATGCCATATGAATAGCCTCTCATTCATGGAAGGCTTCAGATCTAGTCTTTCGATGTTAATTAAAAATAAGGCTACTCCTGTGCAGCCAATGTTTGGCATATGAATGGTAACGCTGCTAGATGTAAATATTTTTGTCACAGTTTTGTAACCACGCTTTGCCATTTCCTCACTGTTGGACACTAGAAACGATTATACACAAGGGAAGTATCCAGGACGTCTTTCCACTTTGAGAGGCATTCCCTGGTGCTGCTCCCATGTGATCCAGGGCTACCAATAGATCTCAACCTTTAGCAAGCCCCCACTTTTCCTCACACTGCCTAGCCCTAGCCCTTTCTCTCACTGCCCAAGACTAGACAACGAACCTCCTTTGCTACCATTTTAGGGATATCTGGTGTGATTTTCATTTGTATTTAATGCTTCCATTATTATCACCTCTACTCAGCACATCTAAAAACTCTGAACATATACTTATTCCACCTGTCTTCTATTTCTATAACTTATTCTGCATCACAAAATCCCTCCAAACTAGGACTATGTCATTGAAGTCATTCATTTTACAATTATAACAACAATAACATTTATTATTTGCTTTGTGCCAGGCACCCTACTGCTTTACATAAATTATCTCATTCTGTCACATCTAACTGCAACTAAGTAGCTGCTTACATTTGCTAGTGGCACCTAAAATAAGGATATTGTTGGTTATTTTTGAAAGAAATGTCTTAACATATCAAAGAAGTGGAATCAACAGAATAAGATATCTTTAAGTCTTACAAAGTGTACAACACTAAAGTAATATAGGATACCATTTAATTTCTATTTATGGAACACAAAGCTATTCCTGGTACATGATGCTGATCTTTTTATCCTATTTCTTATACCTTTCTCAAATTCCTATAAACCACAGCTTTGAAAATGTCAAATAAATATAACGTGAACCATACATTCAGTTAAATCCTTTAACTATGTAGTAATACATAAAGTATTATGTTGCTGCATTAATGCCAAAAATGTTTTCCATGGCAATCCATCCTAACAATAATTGTGGTATGGGTGCTGAAAAAAATAAAATGAGACGTAATTTTACTCATCATTCACTTTGCATTTTGAAGCTCAATGCTGTTCTTAATCAAAACTCTTATTTTATTATCAAGAATTACACTAGTCTCTAAAGTGAGTGAATTTTCTGTTGGAAACAGGAAATGAAGAACTATTAACACTGGGAATGTGTTTTTCTTTCTCAGTATTAACACATGATATATATTCATATTAATAACAACTCTGGAAACTAGTTTCATTCCTTCTACACATAAGCAATAAACAGCATGTGCAAATATGAATCCTAGCAGCAGTAATGTGGATATATAATATAGGGTTTCTTTGGAATATACAGCCATTTCTAATATTTCGTTTCAGCAAGTGTATAGGCAACCATCACAGATGTCCATCAAGGCTGGATTAGATGAAGACAAACAATGCAGGCTTTGAGGATAAACTGAAGCTGCAGCTCAAAAGTTTTCTCTTCTCATCCACAGGCACCATAGGATCATTATCTTCCTCCTTTAGGCAAAAAGAATGAATCAGTTATGTTACTGATATTCTTCCACAGCAGACTAAAAAGTCTTCTTACAGTACAAAAGATAGTAAAAACTAAAAATTTCATAAGAAAACATGAAAATTTCAAAAATATCATCATACTCAAGTTTGTTATTTCTGCAATTTTTCCACAAAGTCTACCATAATTTTATTTCTATGGCAGAAACTATTAATGCAAACTTTCACATAAATACTTTCAGCTAAAATAAGCTTGAACTATTTTACGAACAAAAAAATGTGTACATCATGTCAAATAATAAATAAAAACAAAGCTTTAAGCTCCTGTCATCATTTCAAGTATAATAACAGATGGATGGTAACTTAAGAGAACACAGATCCCTTACTCCTAATTCCCAAATGACTTACAATTCTATTAAATAGATATATAATGCAGAACATATATGTGACAAGAGTACTTTTTTGAGATAACAAATAATGTGCTTCTCATACAGGTAAACAACATCAGTTAAGATTTTAGTTCAATGATATTGAAGTTTTTTTTTTTTTTTTTTTTTTGAGATGGAATTTTGCTCTTGTTACCAGGCTGGAGTGCAATGGCACAATCTCGGCTCACCACAACCTACACCTCCTGGGTTCAGGCAATTCTCCTGTCTCAGCCTCCTGGGTAGCTGGGATTACAGGCACGCACCACCATGCCCAGCTAATGTTTTTTTTTGTATTTTTAGTAGAGACGGGGTTTCACCGTGTTGACCAGGATGGTCTCGATCTCTTGACCTAGTGATCCACCCGCCTCAGCCTCCCAAAGTGCTGGGATTACAGGCTTGAGCCACCGCGCCCGGCGATATTGAACTTTTTGATGTTGAACTAGCATTTCCAGCAATGGCAGTGGGAAACTGGCCATCTCATTAGTTGCCTAAGGTAGGTAATAAATATCTATTAAAATTTAGAATGCATATATTTTTTTGACCTGGAATTATACTCCTAAGAACTTACAATAGACATATAATTATCCTATCATACAAAGAGCCTAGTATAAGGATATTCACTGCAAAATGAAACTGGCAACAAACTAAATGGCCTCCTTCTGGGCAATGTCCTTTGGAAAAAAGAAAAAAATAAAACAACAAAATAAATGGCCTCCTTTCCTTAATAAATTATATTTCAATGGAATATTTCAGAATTATTCATATATAGTATATACGTATCTATAGTATTACCTGCACACACATATACATACATATACATGTCTACATATGCATATATAGAAACATAGATACATATATAGAATGTCTGGAACAATTTATTAGAAAATATTTATAATGCTGGGTTATACATTTGCAAACTATGCATATATATATATATATTTTTTTTTTCTCCCACTCTACCAGGACCAAACTACATTTCCAATACGATAGTCACAATAAAGTATTTCTAAATTTTTTCATTTTTTTAAATTGACAGATAAAATTGTAGATATTTATCATGTCAACAAAATGTTTTAAAATATATACACCTTGTGCAATGGCTAAATCAAGCTAATTAACATGTATATTACCTCACATAGTTAAAAATTTACTCTTTCAGCACTTTTCAAGAAAGTGACATGAAACTGATAATCAACTAGAAAATCACAGCAATTCAGATTTAATGGGGCCTACAGGTGACAATGCATGGATTTTCTACAAAAGGACACAACCTGGGGTCCAGTGTTTCCCAAACTGTGTTCCATAAAACACTACAAGCTGGTTGAAAAAATGAATCCATGTTAAAAACTATTGTATCAACTCTGTTAAACTACGGTTCTTTAATTCAAAACCATCTCAGAGGCTCTCATATGCTGATGTGCACTACAAATCTCCAAAAGGAGAATATTACATCCAGAATTCTCCAGATATGTGTGAACAGTCACCTCTTGATTTAACATGCATGTTGGAGGACCAGTGCACCGCAGAACTCAATAGGGAGAGGCTGGTCTAGAGGCATGTATCCTAAGTTTGAAATTTCATTATAAGAACACAGCCAACCTTCTAAATATCAAGCTCCGATGGTCCAAAACATCAAATAAAAGATGGGTAGGCAAATACACAGTCATTCTAATCATATGAGGTCAGCTCTCAAGTCAAAGCAGAACACTTTCAGTATTTAGCATACATCTACAGTGCAACAGATGCACATATATGTTGGTGTCCTATTCATTTTTGAAACTCTCAGGGCATGATTCAGGGGGTTCTTGGTAAATGCTCAATGAATTCTAATTTACCTATGTGTAGAAGAATCTCTTGGTGAATTTGCACACTCCCTCAGCTAAAATACCCCTCACAGAGGAAACTCAACACCCTGTGCTATTGAGCTTTTCTTTCTTATAATATTTTTCAAAGAAATGACACCTCCCTGTGCCAAGGCTCTCTGAAGATGATCTTTAAATTAGCTTTCCCAGCCTCAGAAATGTACACCTGATCATGTTTACTGCAAATACAAGACTAACTGAAAAAAAAAGGTTTCAATCAATCACAACCTGGGGTTTGGATTTGGAATGAGGGATACCCTAGTCCAAATCCCACCTCTTCTACCCAATTGCTCTAAGATTTTAGGCAGCTTACTCGCCCCTTCTGAGACTCAGATAATAATATCTACTTCTTAGGGAATGTGTAGGACTGTAATGATGTCAGATATCATGTGCTGAGCATAGTACTAGGAGTAATAATTTTGGGTGATTTTAAAAATATCTCACCAGCTGAAAATTAAACTACAATACTGTGCCCCAACATAAGTGTGATGTATGGCCCATTATTTTCATAGAATGTGTCAGAAGTTTACTTTTCAGTGTTTTAGAGAAAGTTTTCATAGGATAAAGTCATGCTTGGTCTCATTTTTTTCTGTATTCCTAAGCTCCAGCCATACACCAGACCCAAAGCACTCAGAATGTGTGTGTGCATGCATAAGAAAGTGCAAAATGACAGTAGCAATTGCTAATTCTATTTGTATCAAAATTGTACATGCATATAAAGATTTAAAGTTTTTAAATGTTATGAAACTGTCACTTGCCACCAATTTTCTTCTCCTTCACTTTTTTAGCTGATTATTTTAACACTTAAAGACTTAAATGGCATGATTGTATTGCTACCTTTCAATTTTCTCCTTCAGTATTATGTATCAATTTTTTCCTGCAGAGAATGAAGATTTGACCCTCTTTCCTCCTGTCAACATCATGCACACACACATGCATGCACACACACACACACACACACCACCCCATATGAACGCTTCCCATCTTCCCATCACCCCATCCTCCAAATATGTGTATACAGTAAATTTGGTTGGATCAATATGCAGCTTCTATTACCATAATGATGTAGAAGTATTCAGAGGAGAACTACATATGTTAATTTTTCTTTCCTGCACAACATTTTGTTTTCTTCGGAATGATAAATACCTTGGGTTTTTCCACCTAAGCGTTCTGTGTGCTCATAACCAATTCAATGCACAAATACCTACCTATTCCCTAACCTCCTCTCAAGAAGGCAAGAAGGGAAGATATGATTCTATCAACTTCACCATTCCTGAAGAAAGCTCATCTAGAACCTTCTCACCTGCTCACATCTGGACTGACTGCCTGGTTTGCCTATGAACTCATTCCACTGCCATTCTGGGCATTCATTCATTCCCCTGGTTTTTCTATTTTGCTGGCTCTCCTGTTTCCTGGATCCCACATCTTTTTCCTTGGCTTATTCCATTTTGGTGTGGCATATCAAGTAGCTTCTGGGAAATAAATTTTTGATGGTTTTGATATCTAAAAATGACTACTATAACCACACATTGCATACAACGTTTGATGAGGTGAGGATTTTCGTGGGTTATAATTTTCCCTCAGAATTTTGAAGATCGTGCTCACTGCTTTAGCTTCCAGTGTTGCTTTTGTGAAGTCTGATATTAGAATTCCAGATTCCTTGATTTTGACCTGTTTGTTGCTTTGGATTTTGCCATTCTGGAATTTCTCCCTCCATGTTCTGAAGTTTCATAATGATGGTGTCTTGGTGTGTGTTTTAATCTACTGTGCTGGGAATTCAGTGGGTTCTTTTAATTTGTAACTTACGCTCATGAGTTCTAGGGAAATGCTTTGGGGAATTTTGTTGCCTGATTCCTCTCCTCCACTTTCTCTGTTCTCTCTCTAGCTTTTCATGTGGATGATGGACATCTTAGACTGGTTCTCTAATCTGCTGACATTATTGTATTTTTCATCAGTTTCCCTTTTTCTCTAATTTCTGAGAAGTTTCTTCAGTTCTGCCTTCTGATTCTTCTGTAGAAGTTCTCATTTCTGCTATCATGTTTTCAGTTTACAAAAGCTCTTCATTTTCTAAATATTCCTTTTCTTAATAGCACCCTGTTTTTTTTTTGTGGATGCAATTTCTTTCCTTACCTCTCCAAATACATGAATGACAACTTTTTTACAGTTTTTCTCTTTTACAAAGTATTTATAACTTTTAACTCACCTTATTGTCTGTTGTGGGGTTCTTTGATTTACAGTTCTTCTTCAAATATCTTTAATTGTTCATATCTAGGACTGGGAAACAACCACCACAACAAAACCAGAGTGGAGGCTGAAGGCACAGTGGAGGCCTCTTTATTATACGCTCACCACTGGATGAGCCCACTGGTCCACTTCTGCAGTGAAGTCACCTGTGCTTGTGAGACCCTTCCCAGAAGACACTTCCAGCTTATCTGGAGAATAGGGGCCTTTCTGCCAGTATATGGGAAGATGACATGAGGTCTGAGGATGTTACTTACTCACTCAGTTGTGCCTATTACCCCTAGTACAGAGTCTCTCTCTTCATTATCTCCAGAAGACAAGTATCTCCAATCCACCAAGGCTTTGGAGAGGACTTAGAGATAATTACTTCTCAAATAGCTTTCAACCAACACAGATGACTTCAGCTTCCTTTTACTCCACCTTCCAGATAATGTCTGTTGCCAGCTATTCCTGGGAATTTGAGAAATCTTTCATGTAAATGGGTTTGTTCCTCACATCTGCTAAATCTGTTACAAGACCATCTGCTTCCAGCTTCCAAAATATTGTGGCTGTTGTCTCCTCTCTTGCTTTCTGTATCCTTGTGAGTCAATGCACTTAAAAAGAATCTCTTTCCTGTTATTTTAATGCAGTCTGTGGTAGAAAAAAAATTAATTGCCTATCTTCAATTGATGGTCATTCTTTGAAACAGAAGTTCATTTTTATGTCTTTGTGTATTTTATAAGGTTCCTACAATAACTATATTACTTAGTAATCAGAATATAAATTTATTTGGTAAAACAATCTAAAGAAGCAACACTTTAAATATATCAAGGTAAGGCTGTCCTTCTTCCACTGGAATTTTCTCTAAATACTCATTTATTTACATGTAAATAATAAGGTAGCTTACTTATAAAGAGAAATTTTCTATTATACAGTGATCATTGTTCATAACGATGACCTCAAAGTATGGCCATGTCCTAAGGAGTTTTCTAAATAGTCAACTATTTCAATATAATTAATTTCAATATAATTACAGCAGATGCTATCTTTCACATGACTTTTTCTGAACCTTGAATTATCTTTTATGAAGAAGCCCAAGGGAATGAGTGCAAACCAAATCACTACTGGAGAATTTCCTGAAAAGCTACCAAAAATAAAAAAGCACGTGTACACACACATCTTACTCCTCAGAGGCCCCTGCAGGTCACAGTGCTGATGTAAGTTCCAGTGATTTTGGCTCAGCTCATTGGTAACTCACCAAAGTGAGTTATCAATCTTTAGCCCTCGTTAAGTACAATAATTCAGTGTAAAATCTCCGAAATAGGGTCTTTTAAGAAACAGCAATATGCTAGAAATAAAAACTCTCTTCTTCAAAAGGGACTCTTTCTCCTGTAAACAAGTGGAACACTTCCTCCGGCAGTGTGCACATACTGCTCTGACCTGGAGTTAGCTGTGTGCCTGATTTACCCCTGACACCAGGCTGTGAGCTGTTTCAGGGGAGAGCTGACCTCTGGTTATATTTTCACTTAGCCCCTAGAATATTGCCATACACCAAACAGAAGGTTAAAAATAAATGCTCTTCCATTACAAGCCAGGGCATATAGACACCTTCTTTTTCAATATTCTCACTCATGATAGCATTAGGTCATGAGAAGAAAATAGAGAAAGGAGAAAGAGGAAGAGGTCAGGAGTGTCAAATGCTTTTGAGATCCAAAAGAGAAAAGAGAAACACGCCACTGGATTTGGAAATAGAAATCCAAGCATACCAGACATTTGTAAAAGGGTGCCAGATATCGCTGTTAATTATTTAACACTATTCTGGAGTACTAGATAATGTAATGAAATAAGAATTAAAATCAGAAAGAAGATAAAACTGTCATTATTGATGGATGTTATCAATGTCTATAGAGAAAACTCGAAATAATCAGTGGAAATCTTACTGAAAACTATCTAAAGGTTAATAAGCAAGTCATTATTTTATCAATTTAAAAAACTGACTAAAAATAGTTTTTCCATTTTCTAAAAAATAGAAAAATCTATAACTAGTCAAAATCTATAATGATAATAATAGCAATTGCTCACATTTAATACTAATCCTCTACAAAGCACTGTGATGCACATTTTGCCATAGCTCAGGAAATCCTTACAGCATCCCTTGGGGGTTATAACTCAGCATATCCACTTCTTGGATGAGGAAACTAGGGCTAAAAGAGAATCAATAGTTTGCCCAAGTTGTGGAGCAGAAAACAGAGGTGCTGTGTTCTCATCAAGCCATACTCCAGCTGACTCCAAAGCCCAAATATGCAACTTGGAGTAAATACCGTGAGAAGAGAGAATTATATGTATGACAGACATAAAAAACTTTAATAAGCATAGACATACGCATTTTTCCTTAATACAGAGATTCAATATTGCAAGGTATTAATTCTCCTTAATCACTCTATAAATATAATGCAGATTAAAAATCCTAATACGATTCCTTTTCCTCTTTTCTTTATTTTTGTCTTTCATTGTCTTTTTCTCAACCTCTATTTTGCTCTTTATTTCCATTCTTCTGATAAAAAGATTTTATGGTTTATCTGGAAAAATTAACATGTAAAAACAGCTAGAAAAATCCTGCAGAAGACATTCATAAATGTCTTCTGACCAAACACTGAAATATACACTAATGCCACCTACACTGTGGTTGTTGCACATGAACAGACAGATTAATGGAACAGAATAGGGAAATCAGGAATAAAACCAAGTATTTAAAGAATGTGAAAGAATGGAAGGAGCCATTTTTAATGAGATCGGCAAGGATAAAAAATTTAAAATATTCAACACTGGTGAAGGTGAAAGGTAGAGTCTGACACATAGCTACTGGGAACATAAACATACAACTCTTGGGGAAAACAATCTGGATATGTATTACAATAAAACTCTTTGACCCAGTTATGTCATTTCTAAGAATTTTTTAAGGAAATAGGTAAGTTAACCACAGTATTATTGATTACAGCTCATCAAAGTTTGGTATATACTTAAAAGCAATGTATGTAAAACCTTTTTTTTTTTTTTTTTTTTTTTT
Source organism: Saimiri boliviensis (assembly GCF_048565385.1). Taxonomy (NCBI): domain Eukaryota; kingdom Metazoa; phylum Chordata; class Mammalia; order Primates; family Cebidae; genus Saimiri; species Saimiri boliviensis. Next base: position 13,144,089 of record NC_133463.1, read on the forward strand.
TTTTTTTGAGACAGAGTCTCACTCTTTTGCCAGGCACCAGGCTGGAGTGCAGTGGTGTGATCTCGGCTCACTGCAACCTCCACCTCCCAGCTTCAAGCAATTCTCCTGACTCAGCCTCCCAAGTAGTGGGACTATAGGCGCACACCACCACACCCAGATAGTTTCTGTATTTTAGTAGAGATGGGGTTTAACTGTGTTGGCCAGGATGGTCTCAATCTCTTGACCTCAATGATCTGCCAGCCTCAGCCTCCCAAAGTGCTGGGATTACAGGCATGAGCCACCATGCCCAGCCGTAAAACCATTTTAAAAATGACTATTCAATGACATGAAAAGATATATCATCAAGCTGACTGAAAAACAGCATGCACAGTATAATCTCATAAGGAACACTACAGATCTACATAACCATATGAGACACATACATAAAGAGACATCAGTGGACAACCATAAGGATAAAGGTAACATTTTTGAATTCCTATATTGTAAACAAAAAACAAATGTTAAGCTCTTTAATTGCACTACCTCATTGTTACTGTCACAACCACCCTATGAGGTAAATGCCATAATAGCCTTCTTTAAGTGATAAAACAAGAGACAGATATTAGTTAAACTATTCAAGATCACACAACTAATTACTGGTGGAGTCAGAATGGAACCTGGCCATCCCCCTGAGCTCCAGGGCCTCCATATGCACCACAACCCCCAGTGCTGAGGATTCTATTACTAAGAGGAGAGTTTGGGAGATGTTTGCTGCTGCTCCATTTTATTCTACACTGTTTGAATATTCTACCATGAACATGTGCTATTGTGGAGACAAGGAAATAAAAAGCAAATAGAGAAGTCAAAGGTGACCTTTGACATGGCTATTTCAGTAGGCAGAAGGAGACGAACACATTTCAATAAACTGAAAAGTAAAAAGATGAGAAAGAGGTGCAGAGTACACTGAACGATTGATAAAAAAACGGCAAAAATACCATCTATAAAATACCCAATCAACAGTGCAAGCATAAATCACCATAACCCTTGTAGAGGGTACTTCAGCAATATGTTACCAAGATATGAAAACTTATGTTCTTTCTTCCCAGGAATTTATCTACAAGAGACAAGAAAGCAAAGATAAACAAAGCACGTAATGTTCTGCACTTTGCTGTTATGAAATGTGGTGTAGGGAAGAGCCCAGCGTTGGGAGTGGGGCTCACTTTGGTCTGAATTCTTGCTCTGCACTTTACTGGCTGCGACCTTCAGCAAGTCACTCAATGCCTCTCAGCCTCAGTTTCTTTATCTCTAAAATGAAAATAAAAATAGGGGCCTCACAGGACTGTTGTGAAGATTAAATGAGACAAAATACAGCATCATGTCTGAAATACAAAAAAGCATTTGTTCTTTTTGTCTCATCACTCACTAATATGTGTAACTTAGAATGAATAAATAAGCTTTGATCAAAACTCAGTCATAGAAGTTTGTAATATTGTAAAACACTAAACTTAGCTTTTAAAGTTATTCAAAAGTAAACCTGTGTGATGATACTTTGACACTTTCTCCATCTCAATTAGCACTAATTAGCAAAACTGTTTTACACACTACAGTGAGTCACATTTTTCTTCCTTCTTCTCTAATCCCTGGTGTGTTGTAAGGGTGATTGACTATCTAATTACTTCTTAATTGAATGCACATATTATACATTTTTCACTAGTTCAAGCTTAATGTTTTTACTCCAGAAATCAAAGTCAATGAAATTAAGTTGAATTGGGATTTGGGCAACTATTATAATGAGAGAAGGTTTGTACTGTATTATATCTAATTATAAATAAATGTGTGTTTTAGCCTTATTTCCTATGGAAATATTTCAGGTACAGGAATGTTCCATACACAACTAATTTAGAGGATTAATAACACTGTTATTCTTATTTACCATCCTTTATTCCTCATTACAGTGATTTTATTGCTAAGATTCACTAAATATAATCATTCTTTAAAGAAAAGATGCCTTTAGAGAACCATTGTTTGTACCCATACTAAAATCCAAACAAACATTCTTATCTGCAAAAAACTGCCTAAGTTTCTCTGCAACATAAAGGTTGTAGGAATTTTCACAGGCTGCTAACAAAAGGAAAACAAAAATCTTGGAATGCTGCAAATATAACCATTTATATTCATGAAAAAATATTTATTTACAAAAAAAAAACTAAAAATATTACCAACAAAATAGTATTCCAATTCAGTTAACACTTTACAGGTAGAATATCTCATATAGATTTTTTCCCCTTTGGGCATTATGCAGGAGTAAAACAATGCTGAAGGAGATATTATCAGACAACAAAGGTTTATTGCTTCAGTTTTTTTCTAGGTATATGGAGTAACCATCTGGAATAATTTAGTTGAAGATCTCTTCAGGCAAAAACTAGATTAAAGAACTTCTTGAGATACAATTCAACTCCATGCACCTAAGATGTCTCTGAAAATATGTTCTCTGGACAAGCCCTAAAGACATTTATGAGTTTCTAATAAAACTCATAAAAGAATGAGCAATAAGAATTCAAAGCAATAAAAGCAATAAGATCTCAGAAATTCTGAAGGGGTTTTAAGAAGCACTGAAATGGAGAACAGATCCATCTGAAACCAGTGCAGTTTTATAGTTTTAACAATTAATTTATTACCTGGTGTTACCTGATGGCAAACTTCTTGACTGGAGAAGCTTCCATATTATCCAACAAATATTTCAGATTCTGGACATTACCTAGATTATTTTAGATAATCTGGGCATTATCTAGATGATTTTAGCTTTGTATGTAATGAAAACAAGTTTTAACTGCACTGTATATGTATAAAGACCTTCAGTTAAAATGAAATTTTTTGTTCTTAGTATATTTTTGTTAAGAATATTTTAAAATAGCATGTTTCTCACCCTTCTGAGGGTTGTCAGTGTTTACCTTTCTCTTACATGATTTCTTCTCTAACCAAAACTCCTATGTTGAAATCTTAACCACTAAGGTGATGAGGTGAGGCCTTAGAGAGGTGATTAGATTGATCATGTGGGCAGAGCCCTTGTGATTCAGATTACTGCCCTTATAAAAGAGACCCCAGAAAACTAGTGGGCCCCTTCTACCACGTGAGGACATAATGAGAAGGCACGATTCTACAAACCAAGGAGGCCCTCACCAGACATCAAACCTGCTGGTGCCTCGATCTTGGAATTCCTAGCCTCTAGAACTGCAAGAAACAAATTTCTGTTGTTTAGACGTTAGTTTATAGAAGCCCAAATGGAAGACATGTGACCCTTTCCCTTTTTCAGGAGATGGCTGCCATCCCAAATAAGGGGATCAGGGTAAATTACTCCACACTACCATAATCCCTTATGCAATTTCATGTCCATGCTGAGATTTTAGATTCTCTAGCTTTTGTTGTATGTAAGCAATCTGCTATACATGAGCTTCAGAACCATAACGTATATGTAAATGAGATAAAAATATTAACAAGAAGGAAAATCAGGAGATGTCAGTAACTTTATCATGTTTCTATAGTTCCTTGATAATTGCTAACACCTAGCTACATGTCAGTAGATCTAATGTGGATCAATTTTCCAGGGCCCATTTTAAAAGACTTCATACTAAATAGCTCAGATATTTAAATCAAATGGCAATAATACTACCTTATTTTGTGAATGACAATAACAAACCACAACACTGCTTCCTATCAATCACATCACTCCTACTGTGCTCAGATGTGAATTCAGAATCCTTCTCAACACTCTCCAGACAGCTTGTACCAATCAACCAGAGCTGGTATCCAAGTTTGAGGGCTGTATGCCATCTTGTCTTCTATTTTATTACCATTTTATTATTTTTTTTTTGTATTTTATAAATCTTGCCGTAACAGTCCTATGTAGAAGAGAGGGGAGATGTTCTCGCAACAATCAAGAGGAGAAGATGCCAACTTTATGGGTTGTGATGACAAAGATGGAAACACATAGATGGCTTTGAGAGCTATCAGAAGCCAATCCTCAGAACTAGATCATCAATTGGAAATATGGGGTTAGGTAAAGAAGAGAAGTGTCATGCGTGACTCAGGTTTCAAAGAAAACTGAAAGAGAGGCAGATCTGTGAAGGAAGACCATAAATTCAATCTTGTACATGTTAAGTTTGAGATGTCTTTGACACATCCAAAAGGAAAGTTCTACAAACAGTTGGGCATTCAACTCTAGAAGTCAATTGAGAGACCTAGCCCAGGAATGTAAATGAATCACATGTAGTTAGTGGTGACAAGCTGTGAGTATGGATGAGTTCACCTCGAGACAGCCCCAAAGGCTGAACTGTGAGGACTGCAACATTAAGTAGCCCCCTAAAAGGACATTTATGCAGCATGCAGAGGATAAAAGGCGATGCAGGTAGAAAGAAAACTGTGTATATAGACACCAAAATAAGAGTCTGGCAAGAAGCCAGGCAGTTTCAGAAGATGCTAAGAGATCCAGTAAAATGAGTTCTGAAAATGCCCCTTAAAACTTACTGCCCTTCAAAAAGTTATCATTTTTAGGTGAGAAAAAAAATGAACATTCCTTTTGTCGCATCATTAAACAAAAATATCTAAAATATGTAAAAGACAACACATGAACAGCCACACTTTCATAATTTCCAAATAATTCCAAGCTAAATCTGAAGTTCACAGAAGAAAGTAAATACTTTCATTTAATTGACAAATATTTATTTGTAAGGTACTAGATGAGGCTCTAGATTGGTCAACTAGGTTTACTTCATTATTTTCAACCTAGAAGTTTTAAATTTCATTTTGTACTTTAACGCAATTATAATCATCTCCTTGAAAGCTGAAAGCTGTTCAGAATCAGAATTGACTAACAAAATAAATATCTGCCTAAATTTTTAAGGGCATTATTTTTAAATGACTATTTCCATCCGTTTCATTGCATGGTTTAATAGCTTTATATACTTGGACAAGACAAAATTTCTGGGATTCAGTTTCTTTATTGATAAAATTTTCAAAAAGCAATGTCCGTCTTGAAGAGTTGTTCTGAGGTGAAATGAGACATACATGAACCTCCTGTCATAATGCTTGACACAGACGACTATAATTTATTTAAAACAAATTATTATTACTACTGGAGAGTTTCCATGAAGGGTTCGTCAGCCGTAAACTCAAATATAAAATTTTAAAAATATATTTTAATTTATTCTTACTTCATGTTGCATGTAAGATAGCCTAACAAGATCTCAGGACACATCCAGGATCTGACCTTCCATCCCTCCATGGCATGTGGAGGAGAGGCTAGGGCATCTCTGGGCTCTGGCCCCCATCAGTAGGCTCCACCATATTCCCTATTTCAGGTAGATTCAAGATCATAACAAATGCTTTGAATCATCCCAAAGCACTTACCAAAACATATTCTGCAGTCTCATATTGTCCTCTGGTTAGATAAATTTGTGAAATGCTGTATACTATATCATACCCTCTTGGAGATTCACATAGAACCTTCATATTAAAGGTTCTCAGAAGTCTTGCATTAAGAAAACCTGTTTAACGCAGTATGTTACAAAGTTACTTGATTCTACTACATACACATTTATAGTCTTGGGGAGTAAGTGAAACTAACACTGCTAAGTGCATTAGAAAACAAAAAATAATTAAAAAACTAAACTAACATGATACTCAACTCAGAAAGCAAAGGAAGATTAGTAAGGCCAGTTTACTTTGGAAAAAGACTTCATGCGGTTAAACCCTGGTCTTCAAATATCAACAGCATTTAAATAGAGACCAGAGAGAAAAACATTGTAAACTTTAAGTCGGTAGATTTCTAGGAGAGATCCAAAAAAGGCAGACAGCTAAAACAAATTGTCCAAGATTAGAGATATAAAAAAGAAAAATGAGATGCTTACAAACAGAAAGCTGAAGGTCAGGTAAAATTTTACTGAAAGAAAAGGATAATTTCCGCAATAGTCACTACTCTGAAACAGTCTAACATGAACTCTCTGTATCTACCTAGTAACAATCTAGTTTTTAATACAGGTTCAATTCCTTAATGTCTTACTTCAATCTGACTGAGGCAGATTTTTAGGCAATTTTCTGAGTTTTTTCCAATTGAAAAAAATATTAATCTCAGTAAAAATCCTATTTTGATTCTATTTTCTAAGACTTATTAATTATAATGAAATTCTTGCATAAAAGTTTTATTTGATACTATTGCTTCTATAATACCCTCTTTATGAGGTACAGAAAATATATAAACAAATTTATTCAATGCTTTTTTAAGAGTATCTCCTTATACTCCTGATAAAAGTATAGATGATTTCCAATTCTTTCTGCACTTGGTTTTTTCAGCATTTTTAGTAATTTCCTCGGATAAATTTTTAAGCTTTGTTTCCAGTTGGAGATTTACTAACAAAACCTCATTCATAAAGAAGCATTCATTTCATTTTCCTCCTCATTTACCCGCTGCCTGTTCTCTCTGGTTTCTCTTTTCCATGATACAGTTAATAGAGACTTAGGAAAGCATATTCATCACAAAACCAGGGAACTATAATATCCGGTGCTCGAAGAGACCTTGTGAGGTCTATTGGAACATCTTCCCAACCCCCGTCCAGGCAGGTTCCTACATAAGCCACCTAGGAACCTCAAGTCTAATGCCTTAGTCTTCCTTGAAAACTCACTCCAAGATTTAAACCACCTACCTACAGGAAGTCTTTCTTGTAGCCTCTAGAAATAAATTCTTTCCTGAGCTAATCCAAAGCCTTTTGCTGATACTTAAAAGACATTTTTTTAATGTCCACTTCCACCTTTTGAGTATCCATGAGGTAAAAGGCATGAAAGACATGTTTAGATTTCCTTATGGAAAAATATATTCTTTAGGTTTCCTTATGGAAAAATAGTGATTTCCTTATGGAAAAATATATTCTTTAGGTTTAAAATCATGGTCACAGTGATTTCCTTATGGAAAAATATATTCTTTAGGTTTAAAATCATGAAATCTACTCTATTTAGGATGTCAGAACATACTAACATTCAACACACGAGTTGGCCCATGACAGCAAAGCATTCTTCCTCCCAAACACAACTGTGCTTGAATTCATAGTGGGAGGGAAAAAAAATCACACTAAAATTTTTATACATGATAAATTATTAAGATTTCTAAAACATAAATAGGAAAACAGACATATTTTGAAGCAGGAATTATTCTTATTCAGTAATCCTGAAGAGAGCTCATAGAGCTCTTGTATTTTTCATTGGTGGGTTAATTTTTATATCACATAGTCAAAAGGTAAGATATTTTGAGCATCCTTGGTGTTTTGGCATTTTACTGAAATCATTTTGAGATCTGGTAGGAAATCCATTCCAGTTGGAGGAAATTCTATGAGATATAATAAATAGAAAACAGTTAATATCTACAGAGCCTCCAATTCTCACCCTAATGCTGTGCACCATGTTAAATTATCAGAGTGAGGAGAGTCCAAGTTCTACTGGCTGAAAATACGGCTTTGAGCTTTCCATTTAATCTGGAAGGATAATAGCTTTCACCTACTTGGTCATTCAGCGTCAACATTCTCACTTCCCTTACACAAGCACCAGTTTTCTCTATAATGCCTTATCCTTTTCTAACCTATAACTCTTCAGATATCAAAGAAGACTGATAGGAAATTGATACTAGCTACAGTTTTATTAAAGCTAAGAAGACAATATTACTAATTGCAAAAGTACAAGTAGGGAAGAGTTCAACAGAGTCAAGGATAACATCAAAGATCCCAAAAGAAAAATAAAGGCAAGTTTGACAATGGGACTATTTGGAGATGCCTGCTGAATGATCCCATTTTTCTGGCTTTGTTTCTTTCCTAATCTATTTAGGGCATACTTATTTTTCCACCACTAAGGGGGAAATAAAGAGAAACTATTTAAAGGGCCATGTGACATTGCTTCTTATAGAAAATAATTATAATTCATTATAGTTACTGTAAACATGTATACAGCTTAACAATATTTAGGTCACAAGCAAGACACTCTTTGAGCAGTCAGAATAGCCTTTTAAAAATGGGCTAACACTTAATGAAATAAAAAGGCAAATAATTATATAATCACTTTGTTGGAAGAGTAGTACCAATGTCATGATAACAAAGGCAACAAGTAAACTGACCTTAAACTTGTTGTTATATCATTTGTTCATTCTTATCAAAATACATTTAGTTCTCTTGCATCATATAGAAAATTCAACCGGTAAATGATCATTTCATATCCATAGGCCCCCATAAATCTGAACTAGCACCACTGAACCAAAGAACTTCCAGCACCTGGGTGAGTTATGTGCTAATTCTTTAAACAAGTATAATACAAAATCATAGTTCATACTTCTGAAATGGTAATATAAAAAGTCACAGATTACTCATGGGAATAATAAGGCTTGGTTATCAAAGTCTTCCAGGTGCCCGGATATGTCATTTTTCAAAAATTTGTCATTTTAAGTCCAAAAACTAAAGTTATTTCAGTAAAATATAACTAAAATAAATGTGAATTATTTTAAACATTTCTTAGAGAACAACTAACTACCAGAGAAATGTCTTTTCCTTTTTAGTTCCAATAGCTTAAATGAAACATTCATGCATTAAATTCAAAGTCTGACTGTCAAATCATTTCACTTTAATAAAAATTTGAATTACATGCCTTAGGGCATTATCAAATATCAAATAAAAAGTACACACACATAAGCCTGATTCCCAATATAAGTTTTATATGGAACTCTGACTAGATTTGTATTATACATTTCAAGATAAAATGATAAGAAATGTATTCATTAAAAAAATGAAATCAGAATTAGAGTCACCTTATAATTCCTGTACCATTCTTAGGAATTTGGAAGCAAATTACCCCCTTTAAGAAATCTCAGCCACCAAGATGAGAACACAAAAAGAACACAAATCCGTCTTCCTTTTAAAAATAGTACCTAAATTAACTCAAATTTTTGAAAAACTACACAATATTCATCTATCATATAAAGAATATGGAGTATGTGAAATACGCAAAATCTCATAAACATTTCTCTCTCTCTCTCTCTCTCTCTCTCTCTGTGTGTGTGTGTGTGTGTGTGTGTGTGTGTGTGTGTATGCATAAGAAAAAGAAAAAATAATAATAATTGCTATTTAGATATTTAGAGAACGGCAACTCTGGTCTAGGATCAGATACAAACCAAACATTCAAGGGAATAATATTCCTTTATTAAAAGTGTCATTTACAGTTATTGACATTCACAGGGAATATACTAACTAAACCTATACTGTAGAAATGCATAAACTCATGTTTTGCAACCCTCATCCCACCCCCGTTGCCTCTTGGCTTCTCCTGTGAATCCATCCTTCCCCTCCCTCTGCTCCTATGCCATCTTCCCTGCTGCCCTCCCGATCCTAGTTCCTGCCCCATTCATCATTAAATGATAAGAGCAAGTCATGGGTACACAGCAGCTCTAAATCACCACCTCCTTCTTTCTTCCTTCCCATTGCAGCACAAAGAGTGCCGATCCTCTCAGCAAAAGCCAGTCTCCCTGTGTGCTTAGGATTTCAACCCTTTCAACTTTTTAGACTTCACTGCTTGAGCTCCTCCCAGAAGCAGCACCTTCAGCCTCTCTCCATCTATTTGCTCCTTCCCCACGCCCCAGTATATAAAGTTAAAAATCTGGAGACAACAGACGCTGGAGAGGATGTGGAGACATAGGAACACTTTTACACTATTGGTGGGAGTGTAAATTAGTTCAACCATTGTGGAAGACAGTGTGGCGATTCCTTAAGGATCTAGAAATAGAAATTCCATTTGACCCAGCAATCCCATTACTGAGTATATACCCAAAAGATTATAAATTGTTCTATTATAAAGACACATGCACATGTATGTTCACTGTGGCACTGTTTACAATAGCAAAGACCTGGAACCAACCCAAATGTCCATCAGTGATAGACTGGACAAAGAAAATGTGGCATATATACACCACAGAACACTATGCAGCCATAAAAAACGATGAGTTTGTGTCCTTTGTAGGAACATGGATGAATCTGGAAACCATCATTCTCAGCAAACTGACACAAGAACAGAAAACCAAACATCACATGTTCTCACTCATAGGCAGGTGTTTTACAATGAGAACACATGGGCACAGGGAAGCGAACATCACACACTAGGGTCTGTTGGGAGGGGTGAGCTGGGGAGGGACAGCAGCAGGTAGGGAGGTTGGAGAAGGATAACACTGGGAGAAATGCCTGACGTAGGTGACGTGGGGGATGAAGACAGCAAACCACCACGGCAGGTAGGTACCTGTGCAACAATCCCACAAGATCTGCACATATACCCCAGAACTTAAAGTACAATTAAAGAAAAAAAAAAAAAAAAAAGATTTCCTCAATCCTACCCCCTCTCTGTTGCTGAGGCCTCCTGCCCCACCCAGTCCAGCCCACCAAGGTGGCTGTGACCCGGAGTCTCCAGCTCCTACCTTTCTGTGGTCTTTGGCCTGCTGCAACTGCGTCCCTCCTTGATGTACCACTCGACCACCAGTGTGGCTACTCTCTTTAACCTCTGCCCATATCATGGTAAAGAAAAAGAGCCCTGCCAGTCAAGGTTCCTGGATCTTTCAGCTCCGCTGCTCAACAAATGCATTATATTGGGCTGTGACCTGACTTCTCTGTGTCTTGCCTAACTTGTGCGTAAAACTTCCCACAAGATTTCATGCACACTAGTGAAGTCAGAACATTATATGAACATGTACATATACAAAGTCCTTGTCCAATACTCCCATATTTCGACCCATCCTGTTTTCTGATCTCCACTCTTGAAATTCTAATGACCTTCATGACCAGAATCCACTACTGGAGTTTGTGGTTGACAGGCATCTCTCACTCACTGAGCTACAGCTCAACTCTTTATCTTCAACCAAACAGGGCCTCCCTGCAGCCTTCCTACTGCCACTCAGTGGCACTCCATCTAGGGTTCCCAAAATGTAAATCCCCAGAAGTTATCTCTGACACTTCCATCTCCCTCTACCCCTCATCCAGTTCATCATTAGCTATAACCTGCAATTTCTATTTCACATACATCAGCTTCTCTCCACCTCCATTGCTCTTATTCTAGTGTCCAAGCCTCCACGTCTGTCGCCTTGGTTACCCAGCAGACTTCTTTGTTTTTCTGTTTTGTTTTATTTTTGTTTGAGACAGGGTCTGACTCTGTCACCCAGGCTGCAGTGCAGTGGTGCCATTTCAGCTGACTGCAGCCTCCACCTTCCGGGCTCAAGTGAGCCTCCCATCTCAGCTTCCTGAATAGCTGGGACTACAAGTGGATGCCACCACGCCCAGCTAATTTTTAAATCTGTCTATAGAGAAGAGATTTCGCTGCTTCCCTAGGATCTATTCCAACAGATGCTTTCCCCTTGGGAAGCTGTGGTTTGCCAGTGATGCACAATGACTGATGCACTCTTTGGCAACCAACAAGGTAAAGAAACAATCCAATATATAGTCGTTTTTATATTTTATCTCTTCCATGTTTGTGGTATTTTATTTTGTTAGAGGCTTAAGAGTAAGGAATACATACAGTGAATTTGATATATTAAAATATATAGATTATGTTTCACCATATTCAGATAATTAATAAGTACTTCTCACTTTATCAAATCAACAGCCCTTCCACAGAACAAGTATTTCAATGCATGCCAGATAGGCTCCCTACCCTGAAAAAAAAGAGAATCAATTCTGCAGAAGACAAGTAGGGTCCACAGTGAGGCTCACACCCTCCCCAAGCCCCTTCCTGTGTGCTCCTGGGTCACTGGGACATGACTGGTGCTGGACAACATGGTAAGTTACTAAAGAGTTCCTTGCATGTCACTGTTTCTGGGCCTCAGGGTGTCTTTCCTTATGAAAGCCAGCAAAATTTGGAATTTAGGGCTACTCTGATAGGAAAACATAATCATAGTTTTTCTTTAATACTGCATAAAATTAATATAACAACCTGACCTATAATTAAGAGCTCAAGAATGTGTCATAAAATTTATCAAGATGAAGTAAATATGCTTTATTATTAAATTACCAGGATCACCATTAAGTGTTACCTTTGGGATGCTAGGTTTAAGTAGCTGTGCACCTCATTTTCCTTACATAATCTGGACATACCCTCATGAAGATAGACTTGTTCCTGTCCTCTTTGGCTACTGAAATGCAGCTCTAATGACTCTGTCACTAAGAGGCTGAGTGGGTCGAAAGTTGTCTCCCAAAATCCCATCACAGCCTTCCACAAGTTCTGCCCCCTTAACATGCGTCCTCAGCCTTCGAAATTCTTCTATCTGAAAATAAAAGCAGAAGAAAACAGATTAATACATTAAAAAGATTGGAGTTTCATAAAGGACATGCATAAAATGTGCATAAATTACAATTTTAAAAGAGAAAATTAAAATTAAGCTACAAAGAGAAAAAAAGCAGACTTCATTCTTCCAGACCTAAGACATTAGGACACTTTGAAGAGATGACAACAGAAGCAGACATATCAAGGTCTCTGAACAACTCCAACAGACACAGAAATCTGCTGCATTTGTTAATGTAAAAATGACACACACCTCTCTCAAAAAGGTCTTATGCCTATCTATAACATAGTAAGAATGAACAAATGAATGTGTTCTTAAATGCTTCCCAAGTATATCTTAATTAACAGATTCTTATGTTACTGTATGTAAACACTGATTAGATCTTAGATTCATAAGATGGATTCAAGGTTTCCTTTCATCAAAAGACTTCTGCCACTTTTTCAGCCCTCTGGAAAGCATGAGTCTAAAAAATATCTTTGATTTTCCAAAAGTCTGAGTCCAACTTCCGGTCTTCACAATACTGATTTTCAAGTTCATTTCCCTTTCTTGGGTGGCCTCTCCAGGTCCCATGGCTTCCCCATTATAACTGAAGAGGTTCTCAGAGTCCTCAGGGACCTTGCCCACAAGCCTCCCTGCAGTTTCTCTAAGAACCCAGAGCCTGCCAGACATGACTCTCTGGGAAGTATTAATATTTAAGCAACAAGCAAAAGTGATGAGCATTCCCCAGGCTCATTCTCATCTATGAACTAATTTACCTACAGGGTTCATCATCTATTAATTCATTTAAGTGCCACATAGTCACATGACACATTCTTCATTTCTTATACAGAAGGGGAAACTGAGACTGGAACAGTTTTCAAGTTTCCATATTAGCTAGCGGAGAAGTCTGACAATTCCAAATCTATCTGCTGTTTCCTCATTTCCACAGCCACCTCTTTAGGAATTCTAGGCAACTCAGTATAATCTATCTCCTGCATATATCCCAGGGTATTGAGCAAATGTGATTTGGGTAATATCAATTCACCAAAAGTTCACCATCTGTGTATTAAGGGATTACATCTACAAAGATCCTTAATATGACCCAGCCATAGAATTCTGCCATTCATAAAGAGAAATAAAATGCAAGAGAGCAACTAATTCAGGAGCTCCAGCAAAAGTCGAGAAACACCTAGAGACTTAGGGGGCCCACAAAAGCCCTGAATGATACGCAAATGTTTACATGGGAATTTTCCTCAGAAGAGGCTCCCTGACTCCAAGAGTCAAACCCCACAACATTCGAATTCAATACATTCACACACAGAGTTGGAGAAAAATTAAACAGCTAGTTTGATTAGAACCTGGGTCAGAAAGCCAGCTTCCTTTCTGTTGTTTTTTTGGGTGTTTTTTTTTTTCTCTGCACTTATATGCATGCAAAGAAAGATGACTTCAAATGTCTTATTTTTCCATGTCCATGTCACTGAACACTGATTGATTTACCTTAATGAAATTAAGTCTGACCCAACTGGGATTGTCCTGTTTAGTTTTTTATAATACCTATACGTTGTATTTACATAGAGGAGCCAGTCGGAAAAGCAATCAGTTGTTTAATCTGCTTGATGGTTTTTCACTAGATCTTCTTCAGGTATTAGAATGAAAATCCGAGTAGCACCTATTGCTTGCTGCATCTGAAAAACTTCTAGAAGTGAAGATCCCTCAGAATCTCTTATTATTTGCTTTCACCTTAAAGTTTTCCCTAAGTACAGAGTGAAAAGAAAGCTGGTCAGTTTGAGAGAATCTTATGCTTTTTCAAAAAGAAGAATATGACAGTGAGAGCACTGGACTCTGCACCCAAAAGCCAATTCTTGCCTGCTTTGCCATCTAAGACCCAAACAACCCAAGGACTTCACTTCTTCAAGCCTCAGTTTCCACATGTGTATAACAGAGATGATAACAGTATTCACAAGGATAGTCTACGAAATAAGAAAGAATATTCTTGAAAATCACTCAGCATAGTTCCAGGCACACAGGACGTGTCTGCCAAATACTAGCACTTCTATTTTGCAACTTCTTTTGAAGTCGAACCTTTAGCATTTTGAGATAAATATTTAGCTACAGTTTTATATGCAGAAAGTATTTATAATAAACCAAAAACTCACTGAGGAAATTTAAAGTCATCTCTCCTAGCATTCATTTTTCCATGTAATCATAATTGATATCTGCAACCTGAACCAATGAGGCATGCACAGGTCACTGAGGAGCAACGTGGGCTAGAAACTTTACTGCCTCAACATATGAAAGACTCCATTTTTTATTGGCTTTGAAGATTATTTTAAAGCTGGGTTAATTTTATATTTATGTATTCTGAACTGGAGACAAATCTTTCAAGCCCCAGGCCTCACCCTGAAGCACATTCTGTGAAAACAACTTCTTCCAGAAGAGATGATCTGAATCAACAGCCAGCCAGTCCCAAATGACTATACTCTCAGAGAAAACTATTTCACAAGCAATGTTTTTCTCTGATCACAGCAGTGCTTTGAAGAATTCAAACATCAACAGAGATGGAGGGGAATATGCATCTTTCTGAAATGCCAATTTTTCCAAAGCAACCACCCCCAAAACCCTTTAGTCACTTCAAATGGTTTCAAGTGCATTCTGAATCAGCCACACTGAAATGAGAGATTGTGATAAATGAACAGAATAATATTTCGGGATAGAAATCTTTAACAAAACTCAAATGTCAGGGCCTTCCAGAAACCATCATTATAACATATATCTGAATGTATAAGTGAATCCACTGTTAATGCTATTTCACTTTAATATGGTTATTTATTTTTAACCAATTTAAGAGAAAACTGAATTCAGGGCACTGACACTGAACATTTCACGGATAAGTCTCCATCTTCCAAAGGCATTAGATTGAAAAGCCACTGTCCTTTGAACTACAGATGCACTGCAATTGGTCTAAGACATTTATTCCAATCTTCACTGCCTCACAAACCAAATTATCCACTAGAAGTTCAGCTTTAACACTGCTTCTTTATTAATGCATTCAAAAGGCTAATTTCCAGGGTTTGCAGTTTAGTGCTACGTAACTTTCAGGAGTTCCCAAGTTCTAACAGATTTTTTTTTTTTACTTACATTTCATGTGTCATCATGTTAAAAGAGAAATATAACACATAAAAGTCAGTATGCTCTCTCCAGTAACCCATCCATGGGCACTTATATGTTTTCCCTGTCTTGACTGTAATGAACATAGGACTGCAGATATCTCTTCAAGACACTGACTTTAATTCCTTTCAGTCTATATCCGGAAGACAAAATCCGCCAGACATGAAAACATAAGTATTATATGAACTCACTCAGTCGAACTCTTAGAAGCAAAGAGAAGAATGGCAGCTGTCAAGAGCTGGCAGGAAGCAGAAACGGGGATGTAATGGTTAAAGGGTACAAAGTTGCAGTTATGCAAGATAAATAAGTCCTTGAGGTCTCCTATACAGCAGAGTGCCTACAGTTAACAACACTGCATTGTATACTTTAAATTGCTAAGATGGTAGATCTTATGTTAAGTGTTCTTAGCCAACAAAATATTACAACAACAAAGGACATGGGAGGAAGATTTGGGAGGTGACAGATATTTTACGGTTTCGATAAATAGTTCTTTATAAAAGTGGTGCTTGCCTTTTCTTTTATCAATAACAATACAAGAGTAAGAATAATATGATTCCTTATGCTACTAATCAAATTAAAAAGTCAAAAGCAAATTGTACTGAAACACTCCATACGTGTATACAGAGAGAGATACAAACACAGAGAGGACTCTGCACCTTTCACATACTACAGCCTTGTTCTTGCCTCATTTCTCTTCGACCAATTATATAATGTTCCATATAAGACCGATGCTTCCTCTTCCTTACCGACCTCTCATTCATAAACCAGCGCTCACCCTATCATGACTCCTTAATCTGATCTTTTTTAATTTTTTTGAGGAAGAGAGTAGGAAGAACACTCACTCCCCAGTGACACCAACGTCAACGGTCCTGATGCCATCCCCAGCCTAAAGGAGCCCCAACCCCAGATGCTGTCTGCTCTCATCACCTCAAGAGTTTCTGAGCCACACAGATTTAAACATACTCAAGAATTACAGATTAGAGAGCTCACAATCACAGGGAAAGTGCTGTCTATCACTAAGGTCACTAAGAAAATACATATAAAAAATCTCTACAAGCAATTTAAAATAACACATTTTAAGAAAGTGAAGAAACAGTCTCCCCAGTGAGAACCTTGATTTGTACTGTTCAGGATGGCAGCCACTAGGCCCACGTGGCCACCAAGCATTTGAAATGTGGCCTGTCCAATTTGAGATGTGCTGGCAGTGCAGAATACACACTGCAAGCCGAAGACTCAGTATAAAGTAAGAATGGAAGAAATCTCACCAATGACTTTTTACCTTTACATGTTTAAATGATAGTATTTTACACATACTGGGTTAAGTACACTATTTGAATTAGTTTCTTAATTTTATCTGTTTCTTTTGGCTTTTTTTTTTTTAACCATGGCTACTAAAAAGTTTAGTATGTGGATCACATCATGTTTCCACTGGACAGGACTCACCTAGCACTGCCATTCACACTCACCTTCAGGACCTCAGCATTCTCGGGTTAGAGCGCTGATCTCAACTACATGTAGAGACGAACGCAGGTAGATATGAAACAGTGGTTCTCAAAGTATCCTCCCAGAATAAAAGTGTAAGTTGTCAGCAACTACCCCAGGCCTACACAATCAGCAACTCAAGGGTGGAACCCAGCAATCCCTTTAGCAAGCCCTCAGGGGATTCTGACACACACTCAAGTCTGAGAACCATGGATGTCTTCGTCTGTTCTGTGCGGCTGTAACAGAATAGCTGAAACTGGATGAATTATAAAGAACAGAAATGTATTTTCTCACAGTTCTGGAGGCTGGAAGCCCAAGATCAAAGCATTTGGCATTTGGTATTTGGCGAGGGCATTCTTGATGCATCCTCATGTGGCAGAAGGCAGAAAGGCAAGCGAGCCAGCCAGGGAATGCTATGTGAAGCCTCTTTCTTAAGGGTTTTAATCCATTAACAAGGGAAGGGCCCTCATGGCCTGAACACCTCTTAATGGTCCCACCTTCTAATACATCACATTGGCAACACCTGAGTTTTGGAGGTGTTGTCACATTCAAACCATAGAGATGGGCATAGAAGAAAATCTCCAATCATTTGAAATTAGTTTCAAACATGACCATGCTATGGCCCTACAGCAACCTGGACTTTAGGAAAACAGCTCCGATTCCCTATGGAGCATGAAGACCCCTGAGAAAGGCCCGCTGCTTTGTGGGTGAAGTCAGACTTCCTCCGTTGTCCAGGGCCAGACGGGCTTCTAGATCCCATAGGCTGAGCACATGCCAGGCACTAACTCGGGCTGTCAGGATGTAAAGAGTCCTACTTTCCAACCCACAGGAAACATGGAGTGCAGAAGGAATGAAGAGGAGGAACGACTGAAGAAAAAATTTAGAACAGTTTTCAGCATTCTAGAAGACATGTCATGTAAACACAGGGTGAATGAACAATAAGCACATTCATATTCCTTCATTTCACCAGTGTTACTTCAAGTTGAAAGAGAAAGGAAAAAACAAAGACATTTAATAAGAGAATGTAGATAAGCTAAGAGATAAGCAGGGACGGAATGAAGAAAAAGAAGGAAGAAAAAGGCAGGAAAAGGAGAGTAAAACTTAATTCTCAACCCATTTCTGTATGTGTACATACATACTTGTACAGATGCCACTATACCGTAATACCCCATTTCATCAGTTCTAAGATTAATATGTGTTCACATTTTAATGACTCTGTGAAATCAGAATATGTCTTACAATTTCTGGTGTTAAATTTGGTAAAGTTT
The DNA here is from genome assembly GCF_048565385.1 of Saimiri boliviensis. NCBI lineage: Eukaryota > Metazoa > Chordata > Mammalia > Primates > Cebidae > Saimiri > Saimiri boliviensis. Next base: position 13,162,308 of record NC_133463.1, read on the forward strand.
TGGTATTTGCATTCGTTTCTCGGTATCTCATTTCCAAACACAACAATTCAGCTGAAAAAAAATTTTTTTTTATTTTGGTAACCTAATGCTTAGACCATCATTTATATTAACGTTATATAACAGTGAAAATGCCCATAATCCATGAGTGGATAAAGAAACTGTGGTGTGTGTACACGCACACACATACTCGCGTGATTGAATACTACTCAGCCATAAAGAGGAATAAACTAATAGCATTTGCAGCAACCTGGGTGGAATTGGGAACTATTATTCTAAGTGAAGTAACTCAGGAACGGAAAACCAAACACTGTATGTTCTCACTCATAAGTAGGAGCTAAGTGATGAGGATTCAAAGGCACAGAATGACAAAATAGACTTTGGGTACTCAGGGAGAAAGTGTGGGAAGGGGGTGAGGGATAAAAGATGACAAATTGGGTTCAGTGTATACTGCTCGGGTGATGGGTGCACCAAAATCTCACAAATCACCACTGAAGAACTTACTTGTGTAACCAAATACCACCTGTTCCCTAAAAACCTATGGAAATTTTTTTAATTAATAAAAATAAGGTTATTTAATCATTAGAGATCATTTTTTAAAAAGAAAATTATACTCATTCAGATCCATCCAATTGTGTTTTATCTCCCTACAATAAGGCATGCCAACCAGGAATAATATGAAAAATTCAGCTAAGAAGGGGCTTCCAGACCCATATACTAGAATTCTTATTAATAGCACTCAAGACAATGTATGATGGGCTTAACAGTCTACACTATACTTCAGCTGAAGTCTACACCTCCCTGAATCACAGCTATTACGCATTTAATAGTAAACCATTATGACTGAGAACGTCTTCAATGTTACTAGGGCCAATACGATTACCCTACGGCAGGTGATACACGTCAAGATACCGATTCTTTCCATAACAATATTCAGCAGCTTAATTACATACATAAACTTTATGATATCAAAGGAAACAATGTTCTTTAATTCAATGCAAATTTTCAAATTTATCAATATAATCAGCTATGTGGAAACGCCACCTGTCATTCATTATTCCTTTTGCTATTTATACGTCAAGCATCTCTCTCCTCCACTTCTCGATTTTTGAGACTTCTCGATTTTTCTTGGCATAACTCACAGAATCACATCCTCTTCCCTTGACTCCTCTCACTTTTGTTGCCTTATTTGGACCTTTTTCATTTTTTGCTCTGCTTCCTGTGAAATTCCATGAGCAGCACCAAGTAAAACATTCAAGGACAGACTGATTTATATTCTTCTAAGATTATAATTTTTTTCTAAATCACTCTAAATTGCATTTTAATATACGTAAATGTGTGTCTTTGTGTGTCTATGTTTTAACTCTGCTGCCCTCTGAACAGATGCTGTGATGGAGCTCCATGCTAATAGCAACTAAATCTTTTCCTTGAGAAGTACAGCTAATCAAAAAGTCATCTATTTTCAAGGGCAGTTGAGATTATTCCTTCCAATATGCATTCTTCCATTTGGCTTTCATGTGGGAAGATATGGTTTTACCTCCCAATAATCAGGGAGCATGACTCTAGTAGGTTAGAATTAGACTTTTTCACTGGCCTATTTCAAGGAAAAATACAAAGCTAGGTTCCCTTTGAAGCCAGAGAGCCTAAGGCACAATGGTCTCTCTCTGGATCTTAACATAACACACGGCCAGTACAATAGTACAATATTGTATATCTAGAGGATCAGTTAACACTCAATATAGTTCAGCTTTAAGATGGCAAATGCTGGCAACGGAATCCTTAATGGAATTCTAGGTGGAAATGAGAATTTGGAGCACACAACAAGGCTACACCTTTCAATCAATTAAAATTTGCTGTGATTATAAAGAAAAAAAAAAAATTGTTAGATGGAGTTTCGTTCCTATTGCCCAGGCTGGAGTGCATGCAATGGCTCAATCTCGGCTCACTGCAATCTTCACCACCCAGGTTCAAAGCAATTCTCCTGCCTCAGCCTCCCAAGCAGCTGGGATCACAGGAGCCCACCACCAGGCCCAGCTAATTTTTGTATTTTTTAGGAGAGACAGGGGTTTCACCAAGTTGGCCAGGCTGGTCTCGAACTCCTGACCTCAGGTGATCTGTCCACCTCAGCTTCCCTAAGTACTCAGATTACTGCACCCTGCAAAGGAAAAATGTTCACTCACTGAAAGATCTGATGTACTTTTAGGAAATTATCCCCCAATAAAGTAATGCTGAACAAATATGACTACAGACATTTAGCTCATCTACTTCATTCTCAAGTCTATAATCTCTCCTTGTGGCTAAATCCAATTAATACTTTTTAGTCCTTAACTGAATGTGTGTGCAGAATCTGACACTCAAGGCTGGGCGCGGTGGCTCAAGCCTTTAATCCCAGCACTTTGGGAGGCTGAGGCAGGTGGATCACGAGGTCAAGAGATCGAGACCATCCTGGTCAACATGGTGAAACCCCGTCTCTACTAAAAATACAAAAAATTAGCTGGGCATGGTGGCACGTGCCTGTAATCCCAGCTACTCAGGAGGCTGAGGCAGGAGAATTGCCTGAATCCAGGAGGTGGAGGTTGCAGTGAGCCGAGATCGCACCATTGCACTCCAGCCTGGGTAACAAGAGCGAAACTCCGTCTCAACAACAACAACAAAAAAAGAATCTGACACTCACGATCTCTCCACTCCTTCTTGAAACTCACCTCTCCATAGCTTCTCTAACCATTACGAAGTCTCCTGTGTTTTTCCACTTGTCAAGCCATTCCCTGGGGACACTCTTACAGTGCACACCCCTGATTAGAGTCCACTCCCTCATTCTCTGAAGGAGCTCCTCTTCTACACTAACTGCTTCACCCACCACTTGTACACCATACCCCTTTCTTGGATGTCTTAAAGGTATCTCAAACTCTCCATATTTGCAACCATAAACTTGGCATCTTCTCCATGAAGGCTACTCTTTCTTCTTGATTCCTTATCACGGAAGAAAGCAACAGCTTACATCTGCCAGTCAACCAAGCCAAATCCAGGGGACGTCCAGGGACAAGGGGGTCTTTCCTTCCTATGTCATCAGCCACAAGGTTCTGCTTCAACTTCCTTATTATTTCTAAAGTCACTCCCTTCCCTCTGTCCCACTGCCACATGATCCACATCTTTACACTGCAGCTACAGAGCATGCTTCTTGAATTCAAATTTGGTCCTATCTCTCTCCTCCTTACAACATTCCTGTGATTCTCTACCACCTTCAGGAGAAAGCCAGTCCCCACGGCACAGCCCTGAGGCTCACTGAGGAAGGCGCCTGCTCCCCTCTCCGACCTCCTCACATCACAGGCTCTCTACACGTACTGCAAGCGTTTCCAAAATGCACTCTGTGTTCTCTGGCCTCCCTGCCAGACACAAGCATACAGACACTTTTACCCTGTTGGCAATCCTCACAAATACTCAGGCAACACCTCCTTACTTGGCTTGGGGAAGAACTCTAGATAACTAACTCTCATCCAGGCACCTTTCCTATGTGCTACCTCAAGACTACAACCATACCATCCCACAGTGCTGGACTGGGTTTTTCTTTTCATGTGCACCTATGTATCAGCCGGCCTTTCACCCTAGATAGTGAATTATTTTGAGAGTATCTTATTGATCTCCTCTTGTCAGTACTCATTACAGTAATTGTCACAGAGCAAATGTCAAATAATTGACAAATAAATGAAGGAATGCATGAATCAATGAACAAGTTATCCAAATCAGTCTCAAAGGAGCAATTTCACATGCTAACAACTACCTATGAGAAGGATAAAGAAATGGAAGCTCAAACTACGACATAATTACCTTACTATACCAATGAATTGCTTTTATTTACAGGGTCAATGACAAGTAAAGGCAAATGAATGTGTCCTAGTATCATAAAACACACTGTATGTTAAGCCTCGGGGCTTTGAAATTTGGGTATCTATGATTTTGGGCTATCTGCAACAACAACAAAGAAATGTGTATGTATCCTTGAGTCAAACTGCAGGAAAAGCAAATGTAGAGGAAGTTTGATGTTTTACACGTGTCATTCACAGAACAACAACACCTGTATGACCCACGGCCCCTGCACAGGTTGCAGGCCCTGAGTCTGACCTGGATGTGGTGTCTGGCAGTCATCATGGCCCTCACGTGCCTGTGAATTCCAGATTCCTTCTCTGCTTCAGAAATACAAAGTCAGCAAGAGAAGTGACCTGGAGTGACCAGATGGCAAACAGGAGTGAATTACACGGGGTCCTACCAGTTTAGAAGAGTTTTAGGAAGGATACCTCAGAAAGTATCAGCCTCAGGAAAGTGTCCCAGTGTGTCTGCTCCCATCCTCACTACGTGATTCTTCTCTGTCCACATTCTTTTCTTGGGTGTCTCATTTGTTTTGTTATTCCGCTCTTTTTTTGATGCTAAAGATCCCTAAACCTGCACGTCAGGCCTCAGCTGCTGAAGTCCTCATTATGTGTTTCCAGCTGTCTGAGGGAAACAAAACTCCTCCAACTGGGGATACAGAACATAACACAGGAAAAGGCAGACACCTCTGTAACACTGCTGGGGACTGAAGGTCTCAAAGGAAGTACAATGTTGAAAAGGGCACACCAAAAGTGGGCAGTAGTTAAGCACCCAGCGCTGACATCACACATGACTGGCTGGATCTCCAAATCTACCCTTACTGCCTGTTTCCTGCAGGCAAAAGTTTCTGAATTTCCCTAGGACTCAATCACCCCATCTGAAATCTGGGAATGATAATGGAAGTCACCATATCATGGGAACAACTGTCCTATTCACAGATTATTTTCAATATGTCTACAAAACCTCTAGTGTTTCCTAAATCTTAAAAACAAAACAAAACAAAAAAACACTTGACTACTCTCTAAACGTTGTCCCTAAATCCCTCCTTTCCTTTCCCTTTCAACTTCTAGAAAGATGGTCTATATGGTCCATGTTTATGCTTGGTCCCTCTACGTTCAGCTCTACATTCTATACAAACATCTCCTTTGGGTTAACAGTGGCCTAACTGGTGATTACAGCTCTTGTTCATGCATCTTGTTTGCAATGATGAGGCAAATCAGAAAAGAAAAGAAGGCTTTCACCGCGGTAGGAGCCTAAAAGCAAACTGCTTGGATGGCCAAAGGTGTTTACTTACCTGGAGAAACCAGAAACAGTGCAGTGGAAGGGATGGAGGAAGAATGGTATTGGAGAAGGGAAACCAAAGGTCCGCAAAAGAGGCTACTAAAACCAGAATCAAGCAGTGAGCATGCCTGGCCAGGGAAAACATTAGGTATCAAAGGACAAGAACAAGTCAAGATCCGGAATTTAAGCCAGATGAAAGGCAGAAGTTCAGAGTCAAGAAACTCCAATCACCTGGGCCCATTTTTAAAAGGTCCTGTAGCTATTTGATGCTTGGGTGGGCAGCACTTGTCCTACTGAAATTCTCCAGGGCGTTTCTCAGTATTAACCCCTTCTCCTCCACATCTTGGCAACCCTGCCCCCCTGTTCTTCTCAAGACCCTTGGTCCTTAGTTCCTAAGGAGGCATCACCTCCCCCATCTCCACTGCAGTGTCACAGTCAGCGGGAACTATCTTCCTGTCTTCCTACGCAGCGTGAGCTATAGCACCAAGAATTGCTAGCTCATCTGATCACTGAATCTGTTTTCTTCTTCTACTTGGTCTTGAAGCTAGAATGCACTTCCCACCTTCCCCTGCAGTGAGGGTAGTCATGTGACCAGTTGTAGCCAACAGAAAGTAAGGATAAGTGGAGCTCACTGCTTCCACCCCTGGACCTCAAAAGATCCCTGTTGAGAACCTTTGCACTATTCTCACCGAGGGCGACTGTAGGAGGAAGGCAGTGCAGATGAAAGCATTTCTTTCAACCTGGTTCCCTGAAAGACTACACAGAGAAAAGCCATCGCTGCGAATCAGACACACATATGTTGGATTTTATGTGAGTATGAAATAAATTTCTACTGTGTTAAGTCACTGACATTTTGAGGTTTATCTGGTGTAGCCGCCATCATCTTCACTGTTAAGTCACAAATCTAGAAATCGTGAGTCCAAAACTCTAGGCTTAACAGACCCAAATTTCTAACTTCCTTCCTCTCCTTCACCAGACTAACTTCTAATATTTTGCAGGAATTATTCCCTACACCTCTTGGACTTGGTTGTGTTTCTTCCATATGCATTTCCAGAGCACGCTATTTATTAGCATTTTAATTGTCTAGTCATCTGCCTCTCCAACTCTATGAACTTTTTGAGGGTAAAGAATGTGTTTTACTCTTGTCAACCTCTGTGTCCAGCTGGCATTCAGGAAGGGTTTGTGTCCTTCATTTTTAAATTAAAAGCAATGTGTATTTAGTGGTACTAAAAAAGCAAGAACACATCCCTAGTGATAACTGGTGTTGGTAGCATATACCCCTATTGGAATTGATGAAAAGAGCCCTTTGTCTCAACAGTTGTTTTTCTCAAACCCGTATACCAAGTCTAACCAGGTGAAGCATAGTCTCATAAAAGAACAAATAGATGAATGACTAAATGTAAGAACAAGGATTTGTCATATAAAAATATGAAGGTTCAAAGGTGATATGATCAGAGTTCATAAAATAATAAGGGCTATGGGGAGGAGAGGCTGAGGGGGGAAATTTTTTAATTAATCCCTAGCAAAACAGAAATTAAGAGAAATTATTAAATGTTGGAAGAAGGATTTTTTTAATATTTAAGGACAAACTAAAGAAAGCTTTACTGAGAAGTAAGAAATAATGGGGAATATTTAAAAGCTACCAAAGAAAAGTTGGTTTGCTGAGAGTATTTCCCAAGCCTTTTGAGTTTGATCATGAAAGAACAATATAGCTCTCCAGAATGTATCAATGCCCTAGAGAGATCCCTGAAAGACAGAAGATATTTAAAGCCCCTTTTGCAATATCAAAATTATGGTTTAAATACATTAGAGTGATGCTGCCTCATGCTCCACCAGCTAACATCCCAGTGACAGTTCACTCCAGTGTTCCTACCCACCGCACAGTAGCATTTAGGGCCCCTATGAAGAGCCCAAGGCAGGGAGTGAGTGACCAAAAGTGGAGCTAGAAAACAATCCAGAATTTTCCAGCGCATTCCTTCTGGGTCCTTCACCCCTACATAGGCAGAATTTTCCTGTACACACCAAGGCAAAACTATGACAAAGCCTATGTGTGACTTACAGAAATAACCAGCATCCCCACTTAACTTCCAGGCTTTCTCTTCTCCACACCTGGGGAAATTCACATAAAGAAATAACTAGACTAATCAAAAGTTTTCCTCCTTCAGTGATTTCTATTAACTCTCTAAAAACTAACTTTTGAAATACAAAACATAAATGAGTGTTGGGTTCTGTCCATCCTTGACCTTTCAATCACTTTCACTAGTTCAAGCCATTTAACTTTCATCTGGAAAGGTATGACTGATCTAAAGGCAGCTAAAACATAAATAGGCATTTTCCTTTCTCAGAAACAATGTTTAACTCAGAACTTCACTCTGAAAGATTCAAGGTAACACACTCACCTGTAGCTGGGATATAGTTAAAGGATATCGGAATAATATCCAGGTGACACCTTCACTGCAAGGTGGGATGGTGAGAGAGCCTTCATACACCCAGTAATCCCGCAGCAGAGGGTCTACACGGCCACATGGACGTGTCATGAAAAGGCAAGTGAATCAGTAACAATCCTGATGACTCCAACAACAATTTTCAAAATTACAAACTGTCCAAATGACACTTCAAAGATGGAAGTCATTTTCAAATTAGAGCCCCACAATATTAAACTACTCATTTGGAGAAAGTAATGGATAAAAAACATGATGAATTCTCTATTATTTACAGTGATTTCTATCAATGGATTATGGTATATACTGTCAAGTTTAAGCACTTTAGAAGCGTACGTATATTTTGAGTTTTTTCACTTTATTAAAGGATTTACCTAATTGATAGCTAATATTTATTGAATGTTTACAATGTGCCAGCAATTTACATTAATTTATTTAACCTTCACAACAAACCAGTGAGATAGGTAGTATTATTAATGTTATTTTTCAGATGGGGAATAATAACATCAGTAGTTTGCCTAAGGTCACTCAGCTAATAATCACTGGCAGTCAGGATTCGAACTTGGGCAGTCTGGTTTCATAGCCTGTATTTTTTTTTTTAAGAGACAGGGTCTGGCTCTGTCACCCAGGCTGCTGGAGTGCAGTGGTGTGATCATGACCCACTGCATCCTCAAACTGCTGGGCTCAAGCAATCATCTCACCTCAGCCTCCCAAGCAGGGACTATGGGTGCACACCACCACAGCCAGCATTTTTTTTTTTTCCTTTCTTTAGAGCGTGGTCTGGCTATGTTGCCTAGGCTAGCCTCAAACTCTTGGCCTCAAGCAATCCTCCCACATCAGTCTCCAAAAGTGTTGAGATTACATAGGTGGGGGCCACCACATCTGTCTGAAAGCCTGTATTTTTAACCATTCAGTACTAGCTACCTCTATACTACTTCTTCAACAGCAAAATATCAAAATCATATTACAAAAGAACAAAATGAATAATTCTTATTAAATCCTTTAGCTCTGCATTAGAGGGATTTATGATTAAATAATAATAAATGTTTACCATATCATAGAAATTGGTTTGTTGTATAGCAATTAAATGTAGAAAACAGGAGATACAATGCATCAACCTATTTGGTTTTTTTTGAAACACTACAAGACAACACATAATTTGGGGAGAGAAATGTGAAGACCAAAATTTTATATACAACAACCTTTAAATCATATTCTGAGTATTTTATGTATAATTGTTACCTGCACACATATACAGTTAGAATAATAATAGTGTTACTGCAGAGAGGTAATCTTATAAAATTAGATACAAAGTTCATTTTACTGTAAAGATTAAGAACTCTACTGAGCAATCTTAGAAGTACATCAGGGTTTCTTGTTTGTTTGAGCCAGAGTTTTACTTTATCAGCCAGGCTGGAGTGCAATCATGTGATCTCGGCTCACTGCAACCTCCACCTCCTGGGTTCAAGCAATTCTCTTGCTTCAGCCTCCTGAGTAGCTGGGATTACAAAGGTGAGCCACCACACCAAGCCAGTTATTTTATTATACTGGTGCTTTATACAGAGGTAGCAATTCTTACAAATGACAATCCTAAGAAAGTTCTTGATGGGTCAATGGAACTAGTGGCAAAGTGTCTCTTTATTACTTCAAACGGTTTACTTCCACATTTAAGAGTAATCTGGAAATGGTATCTGCTAAAGAGAATATAAATTGCAAATAAATTTTATTAACTAAATATATATAGTTTTATATAGCCTACAGAAAACAATGTGACTATAGCCACAGTTAAAATTCATTTTAATGAATCAGATAAATACTCACCTGGTAATAAAGTGTTAGGATTAAAACAAGGTATTGTTTTAGACTTCCCCTGAAAAAGAAAAAAAAAATATGTACCCAATGTTAATGTAGTATTTCTAGATTTTAGAATTAAAAAAAAGTATTAGAAAAAATATAGAATCAAGTCTGTTATGAATGGCCTCATGAGGTCCCACAGATTTGTGGGTGTCTCCTTCTACCTACTCATTCAAGTAATACCGCCTGGTTCCTGCTCTGATTCTATGGCTATTTTCTTTGCTACCATAGTTCAATTCTCCCTGTAAGTCCTGGTGAGGAACCTACAATTGGTGCCCATCTGCCCCCACGTCAGTTACTTTTTCTGCTCTGAGCACAATTCATAGCAGAGATCTGGGCTAAATTCTTACCGTAAAATGCCTGAACCCTGGGTGGGGGAATTTTCAAATTGCCTTTCCTCCTGCTTAATTTCATTGCATCTCCTCACCTTTTCGGCATCACAACCTGGCTTCCAGCTTCCTGTTTTGTCTTATTTGGATCTGGTACTTCAGCTCTGGGATCTATGCTAGATGCTCTCCTCACCTGGAAAGGGAGATCTAAAACACATGGAAATATTCTGTTCCAGTCAATGTTTATCAAAGCTAAATTTAAATTTCAGGGGAATCATCTGTACCCTTATTCAACAATTGACATTTAATATCATCATTTTAAATCATGTCGTTTAAATTGCCTAGACTTTAGAGGCAATTGGTCCTATCAAGTGAATCGGATTTTTCTTAAAAGATTACTGTATTGATCAGTCATAAAAGAATTGTGAAGTGACAGGGGAAAAAAAGATTACTGTATTAATACAGATGCAACAGGGAAAGTTACTGCATCACCTCCAAGTCCCTTCCTGATTTCCTGGGACCATTTTACACATTAAAGACTCTAGCTTACTTGCCTCCCCAATCCTCCTGAGTTCCACAGTGATTGGTGTGGTTAGATGATATAATAAATTTTCTCAGCCCATTGCAATTATACAAATACAAGTCAAAACGTGCCCTCAACCATCTTCTTCTTGGCTTCTTTTGTCTGGACTGGGCTTCCCTTGGATTCATTAAAAACCTACTCAGGAGACCTTCAGTGAAGGTTCTGCCTGGTTCAGTATACCCTGGGTTGTGTCAGTGTAAAACTAATCCAACTTGATTCCCAAACTGATCTTTCTTAGAAGTGAATTTGGGTCTCTGGATCTCCTGCAATCAAGTTCAATTCCTGCTCTGTATCTCCAGCAGCCCTACAAGACTAGACTACTCCCGTCCCCAAGATCACTCACATTCAACTGACACTAAGCATAAGGCAAAAAGGAACTGCTTGTAAGAGAGATTGGCCTTGGCTTCCTAGCAATGCTGGGCCGTTTCATTGCAGGGGCATGTTGATCACAGAAGCTTCTCTTGTATATTAACTTACCACATAGGTGTACTTGATTTCTTTTTAAAATTTATTTAACATAAATGCTTTGACATATGATTCCCCAAATTTGTATTTGTTTCATTGATACAACTTTCCTATAGCATGCAGGTAGGAAAGGGTTAACCCAGCAGGCCTGAGTTGCTCAAACCCTGAACATCCCAGATCAAGGCCTATCTTCAGGACTAACTCTTGGCTCCTGGAATATAACCTCTGAGTTTGGAATATTCTACCCGATAAAAGTGTTTCTGTGCACCTGCAGCCTTGGGCCATGCTGTATTTATGATGAACTCCTGTTGTTACATGCCTGCAGCCTTGAGACATACTGTACCAACTGGAACAGAGAAGCTGGTGCTGACAATGTGACTTACGGTGAAGAGGGCAGGGAGAGGGTTGCTGCTAGAGGTTGAGCAGCTGAGGTCAGTTATGTTGCAGGCATTTTGTGCTCACATGACTGACCCCAATAAATCTCTGGACACCAAGGCTAGAGTAAGCTTCCGTAGTTGGCAACACTTTACACATGTTGTGGCCAATCACTGCTAGGGCAATCAGGGGCATCCTCATGTGATTCCCCAGGGAGGCAACACCTGGAAGCTTGTGCCTGGTTTCCCCCGCATTTCATTCTATGCGCCTTTTCCCTCTGCTTTTTAATCTGTTTCTTTCCACCGTAATAAACCATAACCACAAGGACAGCAGCTTTTCTGAGGTCTGTGAGTCCTTCTAACACAGCACTGAGCCCACAGGTGGTCAGAGGGACCTCCTACACAGGCAGCGTTTTTGTATTATTTTAAATATTGACTTACCTTATATTGAATATCCTGGAGGATTTCAGTCACAGCCTTCAAGCCAACATGCTCCTTTCCTATCTGAAAAATATAAAGCATAAACCATAACCACGGCATTTTTAAGTGTTTAGCTTAAACTCAAAAAAATGAACAGAACTTGGCTCCAGTCCATCTGAATGTCCTTTCTGAGGACTAATTAAATGGCCTTTTATTAATAACTAGGTCAGTATCTACTAAAGGTAATTAAAGTTGTAAAGGAAGCTAGTATAATAAAGTATTAGATATGTAAATGTCCAGAAACTCATTCTAAATTCTTCTTACTATGTATAGGACTCACTCACTTTGCTATACATATCAAATTATAAAATGCTGTTATATAAAAAGACCGAGGATATTTTTGAACTAAAACTACTCAGTACATGTTCAAACCCTTCCATGTTTAACTTTTGGCAGGTATAGATCACTGCTATAAAGGTTTTAACAATACTGAAAAATTATATTAACTTACAAAGCAGATAGGTGATTTTGCTGTTAAATTCACCAAAATCAAGATCTTTTGTGTTTACTACTAGACATAAAAATATAACTACCTTTTTTTTTTTGAGATGGAGTTTCGCTCATTACACAGGCTGGAGTGCAATGGCGTGATCTCGGCTCACCACAACCTCCGCCTCCTGGGTTCAGGCAATTCTCCTGCCTCAGCCTCCTGAGTAGCTGGGATTACAGGCACGTGCCACCATGCCCAGCTAATGTTTTGTATTTTTAGTAGAGACAGGATTTTCACCATGTTGACCAGGATGGTCTCAATCTCTTGACCTTGTGATCCACCCGCCTCGGCCTTCCAAAGTGCTGGGATTACAGGCTTCAGCCACCGCGCCTGGCCTACCTTTCGATTCTTAAATAAATAAGAATATGCTTTTCATAGCCTTCTTTTCAAAAACGTATCACTATATATTATTAGCGTATAAAATGCTCCCCCCAAAAATTCTAATATTTAATATTCTTGACTTCGCCTTTAAAAATTTTAAGTGAAATCTGACCAATTTCCAATGGTCCATGATAATAGAGGAGAATAATGGAGATCACTCAGAATCTCAAATAAGCAATCACTGCTTTTGTCAGCTTTTCTCCTTCCACATAGATATTTGGAGAACGAACTAAGAGAAGCCAGAATAGCTGTCAATATGTTCACATTCTCTGTTTCTCTTGACGTTAACCAATTGCAAAACATGCCAGCTGAAAGAGCATCCAAAGGGAAAGGAGAGAGATGAGAAAAGGATGCTCTACCTATGATAGCCTGTCAGCTCTAAACAATCAAGACATGAACTATTTTCCAGGCATCGACAATTATTCCTGAGTTAGGCTCTAAAAACAGAAAATAAATTTTCTAAAGTTAAAAAAAATTAAAAACCTAATGCATATGTACCTATGGGTGCAGCAGCCTGGAATTTTAGGCAGAAGTCATTACCCATTCTTCAGGAGAAATGGACCTCTCTGTCTCACTGGTTTAACCATCCTATGGCACTGGGAGGCCTACGTCTGCACTTGAGGTGTGTTTTCATCTCAGGCATCTCCTGTCGGGCTGTAAACTCTTTGAAGCATCCGCATGTGAACACTAAGGCCACTCAATGTGGCAGCTGGGGAGCAGGCTCACTTTGCACATGGACTGCCTGGATTCCAATCTTTACTCTGCCACCTCTTAGCTGTTGACCTTAAGCAAGTGTATTTAACCTTTACATCCTTCCACTTCCTCATAGGGAGGAATAAAATCCTCCTGTGGAGGAATAAAATCCTCATGGGGAGGATAAAAATGATAGGGTTGAATATAAGATTAAATCAAACCAAGACGGTAGAGCTTGGGTCATCATTATTCACTTCATATCCATTATTAATCTTAATCTAGATGCCCTACAGCATCAAATATAGTTTTTCCATATAATAGCACTTAATGACTATTACTAGCGCCTTTTAACTATAAAGACTATTTTATGGGCAAAACTTTATATCCTGAAAACTCTATAACCTCTGTTCTTACTCCATCTCTTTCCTTTCCTTCCTTGTCAAATTTTTGTATGAAGAAATTATAACCAGCAAAAAGTAAGTACTGATGATAATCTCCACACCCCAACTGCTAAAATTGTGCAAGCAACTGTTCAGATACCAAGAGCCCACCAGAAACCTTGAGAAGAACTCATTTCTCACCTCTCACCTTTGCCATCCTTTACCACCACCGGAAATGCAAACCACTTTGGTCTGTTCTCCTTGCCTGGCATCTCAGCCCCGAACCTCCCATTTTTTTTTCACTTCTAACTCAATCTCTCCTTACCTTCCACTGCACTTTCTGGAACAGAACAACTCTGCATTTCTGCCAGCCTCTCCCACCACCTCCCAATCTACCTGAACCCCTCAGGTCTGCCCAAGGCCACAGCTCTTTTGCAGGCCTTTCAAGTGGATGTCGTGCAGTCCCCCAGGAGGAAGACAGACTGAAAGCCACAGTCAGTGCATTCCTGCTCTCTTCAGTGTGAATCTGACCCATGTGCTCGAGCCATCCTCCCGAGGGGACCATCCTCTGAGGCTACCATGCCCTCCTTCTCCCTTACTGACCCACTAGACCATCCTTCCCAAGCATCACCTCCTGCTGCCACCCTGGACAACTTCAGCATCCAGGGGGTGACCCATCTCCTCCCTGGCCTAAGTCTCACCCCTCAGTCTGTGGCCTTCTGCCCCATTCACCTCAGCAAACCAACTCTGAGGGGACTCCTGGTATGTGCTCTCATTCCGAAAACTTCAACTCTGAAAGACTGGCCTCTCTGACCAGATGCCCCAGGCCAGTCAGCTCCCCAGCTCTTTCCTCTCTCCCGTTCTCTGATCACCAGGAGCCAAGACTTACATGTCCCTGTGGCTGCTTCTCCTTCCCCCTCCTGCCTAGAAGTGGGACTGGCTAAACAGAACGAGATCTCTCCAACCACTCGCCATTCTTTAATCCTTTTACTTCCTACGTCATCTGCTCTGTGATGGATCAACACAACAACTTACTAGAACCCTCTACTCCTTTACCTGGATAAAGAACAACCCACCATACCCTGTCCTGTATGATCTACGGTGTCCAATCCCAAGGGGGGGTTCCCTCAGTGACTGCCCAGTCTATTATCATCCCCTCCTGAGCTATTTCAAGACTCAATCCCACATCCAGGCTTTCTTTGCTCTATAAATAATTCTGCTTTGTGTGTCTCAGAGATCATAAAGGTCATCAGCATGAACTTTCTTCACATCCTGCCTTTCTCCACCCATGAATCGGCCCCATTTGTGCCCATCCTTTCCTCCTGGCCCTCTATTTTGGAGAAGGGCTGGGTTTCCTCCTATCTGAGATTAGTCCATCTACATAAGCTCTCCATCCCGTGCCCTCCTGCCTCCTCCAGGACTTTTCCACCTCAGTGACACCCTCTCTACCAGTATTTTTAATCTCTATGTCTGTGATAGCTCTTACTGCTCAGCAGGCGGTGGTGGGGGGGGCGGGGCGGGGGGGAACAGGCAGATCTCAGAGCCCAAAAGAGTCACTGGACATCATCACTAGTTATTGCCCCATCTGTCCTTCCTTCAGCCAAGCTTCTTGGAAGGAAAATCTATTCAATGTCTCCGACTTCCTCCCTCCCATTTCTCTCCTCCAGTCCAAGGGCCAGACCCCTCCACGCATGGATTTCAGCCCATCTTCCCTCCCTCCATCCATCCCTTCCTTCCTTCATGAAAATTTTGCTCTCGGTTCTGCGATTTTACTCTCTCCTGAGAATTTGCATACAGATAACCTGAATTTTTCCCCACAGAAACTTATAGAAAGTTAGAAAAAGTGTGCTTGTTAACCAGGCTTCCCCTTGCCTGCAATAACGTAGCTTCTTCTTGGAAACACTCACATTAGTTCTAAGGGGCTGGGATTTCAGTCTGGGGCTCTACAAATCCAGGTCACCTGTTACATGCTAAGAATCAGGGAAGTGAAAATACTAAGTTATCACACCTAATTCCGCCCACAAATATTTATTAACAATTCCAAAGATGAAAATGACATGTTCCTTTCCCCTCTATATATGACTATGTAGTTACTTGTATTCTTATGTTTACTTTATCTTCCTATTTTTTATTCTTGCTTTTAATAATGAGATAGTACCTTGTCTTAATTCCTCAGATTTGGATGCTTTATTAACTTTTCTGGGTTAGTCTTTCATAATTGTTACTTCAATACACTAAAAATTATCAAAATATATTTGTATAATAAAAAGTTTTTCATTAACATTTTGTGATTTTTTTCTTTCTTTTTGTAATTTATATAATCCAGTTATAAAATACAAGGAATATAAGTCCCTGCCTATGACAAAGCCATGAAATAAACAGTCAGAAGAGGGCTCACTGAAAAATATAAGGATTTCCTTTTCAATTCTGTGGCATGTGTCATATTTGCAAGATGCTTATTTAAAAATATTAAGAGTCTAATTTGGATGGCTACTTGCAAACAGCAATAAAGAAATATGTAGGAGATATGTATTAAAATTATTGCAATTAGTTTTGATATATATGCCATAAAAAAACAAGTTTAAAGGGGCCCATTATGGAACTCTCTTTGGAAAATAAAGTTTCTGAAGAACACTGTGCTAACATGCTCTATTCCCAGGTTACCCAAGAGGGAGCCCAGAGCCATGCAGAGCTGGCACTCTGCTTTCTGGTCCTGATGGCAGCTTTAGAGCTAAAATGTTCAGGCACTCTTTCACCTCTTAAATCTTTTATGATGTCAAATATATAATAAAACAAAATTTAGAAGATTTGCCTTAAAAACTGGATTAAGTTTTTACCTCTGAAAGCACGTGGCCTGCTTTCATATGTTTGGGTAAATTTATATACTATCCTTTGCCTACCACAGAGCTCAAGTCTAAATGTTATATTGTCTATATCTGCCAAGGTCTTTGCCAGTCTGATTTTTATCAATGTTTTCCTTCAGGGCATTTCGAGTAATCTCGGCGTAAAATTGTTAATAAAGAAGGGGTGAAGTAATCTATTATTGATTTTTCGTAGATTTTTCTGTAAACCAGGGTCTAAAAACATTTTCTGAAATCCTTTTTCATAAATAAAATAAACTCTACCTTCAGGAGACAGTTCCTAAATCATTCCTTGGAAGACCTTGAATGCCACTCTGAAGAAAATTTATAATAAATAAAGGGAACTATTTTCTACCAATGAATATGGCTGAACTTTCATGAACCATAAGGATCAAGTTATCTATTTTTATCAAGTGTTCTCTGTACGTGTCTAATTTCATCTGTAAGCAATAAAATTGAGAATAAAAAATATTTTACAAAACGATTTAGAAATTAGCATCTCTAAACAACACGAGAATCACAGCAGACGGTTTACCTGAACAAACAGAGCAATGATGGCGATTCCATGCGGCTTCCCCACAGCCTCATCGATGCTGCCAAACAGAGTGGAGTTCCAGTGGATCAGATGGAGCTGGGTGAGTGGCAACAGACAGACCACATCATTTAATGTGCAAAGATACAGCCATTTCTTCACTATTTCTATATGGTGTTTCACACAACAGGAGGCTCACAAGTAGACACAAATAAACTACTGGCTTAATACGAGTTATCTGTATGACGTCTTTCCTTCCTATTTCTGAACAGTAGCCGTGCTTAGTGGATCGCTGCCCCTTAAGTCAAGTTTTAGTCCTGATGTGGAGGAAGACAACCAGAGGGACTCGCAGACTTCACATGGATTCAGTTATCTTTCCTTGGATGTCATCCTTCTGGATCTCAATAAAGCAAAACTCCAGGTCTGGGAACAAATACTAGAACTCATTCAAAGGATGAATACTTGCATAGCCAAATACTGCATCACCCAGTATTTCCATCAGGAAGTGTACAAAGTCAGTCCCTAGTTCTAGTAAATTACTTCAACTTTCTAAGAATATCCATAGATAGCAACCTGAAAAAAAAAAATGCTGCATTTTTAAAGCCCTAGTAAAATAATGAATGCTGATGTAAATCTCTTAAAGAAGGTTATTTCCTGCACTGGAGATAAAATTTTATCGGTGAAGAAATGACGAGCAATGCTCAGAGGCCTCCCTCACTCCTAGCCTCATAAAGCTTTGCAGCTTTCAAGTTTATACAGAATATGCACTGCTCCTACAGCACTGATAAAACCCTTGAAAGAAGCCAAATTCAATTCCTGATTAAAAATAAAATGTCCACTGAGGTTCTTAGTATAATAGTAGGTAGGTAAACCTTCTGCCTAGAATACAATCTTCATCACTATAGCTTTTCATCAAGTTATAATTACTCACCACCTTAGAATCCTGCCTTATTTTAAAATTAGTTCTAACACCAAAAGACATAGCTAAAATTCAACCACTATCTATTTTGGCATCTATATTAAAATATCCAGAAAAATTATCATAAGGATTGCCACAAATTTGATTTTTCCACTGCTGAATTTATCCAAGTAGAATCTGAGATTATAAAACTGACCACTAGAGGGAGGCAAGAAATCCTCTACCAATAACACAACTGAACCTAGGAGAAGACAGTACCCATGGTCCATGCAGCCAGGACAGGCTGTGAAAAACTCACAGAGACTGTGATCACCCAGTAAATGCAACTGAAAGGCACTGCTTTTAAGAAAACTATGTTCTATAATCTCTCAATAACAAAAGACAATTTTAATCTTTCCTTCTCTGGCTGCAACAACAGCATAGAGTCCTGGTGGAAGAGGTAAGAACTGATTGTCTTAACTAAACCAACGAAGAAGGTCTAGGCCCAAGGTTGAACTACATTTTTACTCCACAAATTACAAAATTCCCACTGACATTTTTCTTCCTTCTCACAGCAATATTTTGGGGCTTTAAAAATAATAACAATAAACCACAAAAGCATGGGTTTTTCTTTTTCCCCATTCCTCACAATTCAGCAACACCTTCACTCACACCTGCTCTTCAAAAACTGCTGCACAATTTTTGTATGTTTAAAAAGCTGATGGTTCCCACTCCTTAAGTGCATACTGTGGGTGTTGACTTTGTTTCAAAGAGTGAAGTGTGGAAACGGGACAAAGATAGTGACTTTACAGTGGATAAAACTAACAAACACTACCTGATCAAGGTCAACATCAATAGTGATTAGTCATGTTGATAGGGTGCACGTCACCTTACACGTGATGAAAATGGCACTTTACTGCTGCATTTTCTCCCAATGACCCATAACCCAATCTAGCCACAAGAAAAACATCAGACAAATCTCAGTGAGAGACACTCCACAAAATACCTAACCAGTAAGTAATCCTCAAAACTGTCAAGGTCATCAGGAACAAGGAAAGCCTGAGAAAAATGTCACAGCCAAAAGAAGCCTAAGGAGACATGAGAACTAAATGTAATATGGTGTTACAGGTGAGATCCCAGAACAGAAGAAGGGCATTAGGTAAAGGCTAAGGAAATCTAAACAAAATGTGGATTAGTAACATATCAGCATTGATCCATTAATTGTAACAAATGTAACCATGATAATGTAAAGTGTTACTCGTTAAAGAAACTGCGTTTGAGGTATATGGGAATTTTCTGTACTGTCTTTATAATTTTTCTATAAATGTTAAACTGCTCTAAAAATATTCTTTTTAATTAAAAAGATAAGAAAAATTAAGAGAAATGCTGGCACCTCAGTCAACCCAAGCTAACAAGGATAACAGAAGGTCGCTATGACCCCCACGTGTCTAGCAAAATAACATGAAATGAAAGCAGCAACAGCAGCTCTCCCAGGCATCCTTAACTCCACCTTCTGGGCCTTCAGTAATCACCCGAGTCTTGGCGGTTCCAGAGCAGGAGAGATTGTTCCCTCACAATTAACAAGGGATCCAAGCTTTAAATAACAAAGCTCTGTCTTGCTTCTGATAAACCTTCTTCTCTGAAGGTCCTTTCTCTCATTTTCAGACCAAACAGATCATGACAGACCCCCTTTCCACACCAGTAGAGGCTGGCTAATTCAAGTACCAGGCAAATGTCCAACCCATTCTGGAACTCGGCCAACCTTCAGCTATAACCTAGCAGTGGGAACCCAGATGCGTGGCCCACAGGCACAGCACTCTGCACCCGCACTGCCTCTCGTTAGCTCACTCTGCTCCCCATGCGCCTCTCCTCTCCATCTCTATGGGTCTGCCAGGGCTGTCATCACAAAGTGGCACTGCCTGGGTGGCTTAAACAACAGACACTTATTTTCTCATGTTTCTGGAGGGTGGAAGTCTGCGATCAAGGTGTGAGCAGGGCTGGTTCCTTTGGAGCCCTGTCTCCTTGGCCGGTAGATGGCCGCCTTCTCCCTCTGTCTTCACATGGTCTTACCTCTCTAGAAGTCTGTGTCCAAACTTCCTCTTCTTATAAGGATACCAGTCATAGTGGATTAGGGCCTGCCTAACGACCTCCTTTAACCTAATTCGCTCTGTAATGACCCTATGTCCAAATATGGTCACGGTCTGATATGCTGAGAACTGGCACTTGAAGAGGAATTTGGCAGAGACACAAAGCTGCCCATGACACCATCTAACTCACCCTTTTCTTTCTGCTCACCGTAAGAAAGTAATTTCAAATCCAAAAAGCTTCAATTATTCACATTGACATCTGTTCTGCCACTGTCCCTTCTTTATTCCTATAATTGTATCATATTGTGCTTTGTATTACTTAGTGCTGGTCCTGTTCTGCAAAACAAAGCCATAGAGGCAGGAAAATTATAAGTGCATTTGAAGGACTAACAGTACATTGGTGGGTAGCTAGAGGATACATAAGTCTGGCAATGATAAGAGGTGAAGCTAGAGAGGTAGAGGGGTCAGACTGCAGAGAGCTTTAAATGTTACCATAGCTGTATTCTAGAAAATACTAAAGCAATATGTTATTGCAGTGAGTATCATTATTATGTATGCAGTCTGGAATCAAACTCCCCCATAATACTCTCTTTCTTTCAAAGGTCTCTTTGATAGTATAGGAGCTGAAGTGGAAGTAGCAGACATTGAAAGCTGGAATATAAGCTAGGAGGCTACCACAAACGTCCCAGCTAAAAAATTATGACAGAAATGTAGGGCAGTAAATCTTAAGTGTCAACTTGGCTAGGCTACTGGTGGTACCCAACTGTTTGATCAAACACCAGTCTAGATGTTGCAGTGAGGGTACTTTTTACATGTGATTAATATTTAAATAAACAGACTTTAAGTAAAGCTGAATGCCCTCCACCATGTGAGTAGGTGTCATAAAATCAGTTAAAGTGCTTAAGGTCACAGACTGAGGTCCCCCAAAGGAGAAGAAATTCTGCCTCCAGAGCTCTGGATAAAAGTTGGCCTGAGTTTCCAGCCTTCAAACTCCAGCTGTAACATCAACTCTTGCATGAATTTCCAGCTTTCAGCCTACCTTTTGAATTTCAGATTTGCCAGCCCCCACAACCACATAATCCAATCCCTTAAACTGAATCCCAATCTCTTCTTTGTCCCTCTGTTTCTCTCTCTACCTCCCTCCTCTCCCTCTCCCTGTTTCTCTGGAGAACCCTGACGAATACAGATCATGCGAACAAAAAGCAAAGTATGGCAACCAATATAAGTTTGCATCTGAAGACGACTCATACCAATGGGAATAAAGAAAAATGACCCTAACAAAGTGACAACGTTTGATTTATTCTTCTAAGACAAAACATGGTCCCTTTGGGGAAGGGGGATGAAGTGACAGAACAATCCTCTGATGATCAGAAAGAACATATTAAAACTTCTACTTATTTTTATCAAATGCCTTTTTATTTTCCTTTTTCTATGCTTCATAAAATATATAACATAAATACATATTAATGCATCAATATAATTTATTAACAAATATACACATGTTATGGGATACATGCTCCAAAGTTTGTTCTAATGCAATGGTTAAAGACATCTGGGGACAAACAGGTCTGAATGGAAAAGCATATGATACTACAGATACAGCATAGGAAATGGTGAGGCAGCCCACAGTGCATCTTATGAACCAGCTTATTAAGGTCCAAGTAGACAGCTATTATCGGCAGAGAGGACTCACAAGACTCACCTCAAAGCCTAATAGCCCAGATGTGCCCTGGGGTGTGTCTGGTCTATGGAGAGGGCAGGATACAGAGGCGGCAACTCTGTGCACTTCTCCAACTCCACTGATAAATTCTGAGAGGCAGTGTGCTCTCATAAAAGACCTCAGCTAGGAATCTCCTCTTAGATTCTTGTTTCAGTTCCGCAACTCTTTAGCTCTGTGAACTTCACTCGTCACTAACTTCTTTCAGCATCAGTCTCTCTCTAACATAGGAGACTGTATCTTAAAAGCTTGCATTATTCACGCCTTCCTCTGTCTTCCCATAGTACTCTTTTTCCTATATTCTTACCACATTTTGCTGTTATTAGCTTTAGTCATACATAGCCAGCAAAGGCAGGGAAGCAGGATGATAAGATTTTGACAACGAAGAGCAGCCAACTGGATTACAGTTTAGATGAAGTACGTAAATGCCACTTACCATTTCTAAGGAGAGCAAGGGTTGGTGGCATTAGCACTGCACCTGTTGTTTAGAGGTAGATGATCCACTGCATAGGGTCACTTACTCCTCCAGGGTCTACTGGACTAAACATGGCCCCAGGCAGGACCCTGCCCCACAGGCCTTCGGGAGCCTAGACCTGCTCTGCCTTGTAAACACGCCCACAGCAGGGGGCTGAGGGGCTGCCTCTTTCAGCCTGAACCCAAGGCCTACTATGGCTACCAACAACAATAGCAGAATCCCTCCTGCTGAAAGAATCTGCCTTCAGCCTCCCGTCAGCCATTCTCCTTCAAAAGGCAAAAGGTTTGGCCTCCTTCTACACTTGAGCATGTCAGGGTAGAAGAAAGTGGTTTTCTGTAACAGTTAAAACTAAGTCTTTCTTCACTCCTCATCACTCTTCCTCCCAACCCACCAACAGGAAGCAAGTGTCACAAAGACATAAAACAGCCAAGATCCATTATTACTCTGGCAGCCTGATGAGCACTACGTCTTCTGTTAAAAAACTGGACCACAGGAAAACAAGAATAATGTGTCCTTTCACAGCTTCAGGTAAAATCCTGGACTGAGGTTTTGCTCCAGGACTCATAATTTCACATTCCCT
Organism: Saimiri boliviensis; assembly: GCF_048565385.1. Taxonomy (NCBI): domain Eukaryota; kingdom Metazoa; phylum Chordata; class Mammalia; order Primates; family Cebidae; genus Saimiri; species Saimiri boliviensis. The sequence goes on from NC_133463.1 coordinate 13,185,070, forward strand.
GCAACTGATGATGCTGCCTTACCATTAGCACCTGTGAAACGTTCAAAACGTCTCTCTTAATGTATTTAACACAGAGAACAGGTAAGTTTGTCCAAAGTTATGAAACCATGACATGCCATAGCCTTATCATCATTTGTCACTGAGAAAAATAAGTCTGAAGATTTCATGGCAGCTTAACAGGAAAGTATCTGCAAGATAAATGAGGTTTATTATTAACATAAATAACACGACAGCAGTAAAGTACCAAAGAATGAATCATGAGGAATGGAAAAAGTAGTAAAAACTGAAAAGGCAATTATGATTCACAAATTCCCTTTTCCCCAGCCCTGGGCACCCATACAAGTTCTGTGGCATCTTCTATCTGCAAATGCGGGGACCTTTCCTTTCAGATTTCTCGCCATCTCAAGATGAATATTTCTAGAACCGACATCAACTCTCTTCAAAGGAGCTTCCCACCCACACACTCTTCATAGAACTCCCCCTCCCACCCCACCTGCCAAGCTTGAGACCTGGGGCCCCTGCTCCTTTATCTCCAGAGCCATCTAGACCTCTCCTGGCCACTGGCATTTACATTACAAAGCCCAACTAATCTCTTTTTAACACAACTCTCACCACATTTCCTCTGTTGAAAATTTCTGATTTCCTTTATTTCCTATCCATACCAGGCTTACATTTCTCCAACCACATCCTTCCCACCCTAACTCTCCCCACATGCTCAAAGCAAGCATGACCCTGACTCCTCACAACAGCCTCCCCATTCTCCTTATGCCGACTCATCTGGAAGCCTTTCCCCAATCTGCCCTGACAGCCACCCATATCCTACCTGTCCTCCTAGGCCCTGATGGACATTTGATAGACAGATGGGAATCTGGAGATGACAGCAATAAAAGGTGTGGGGATGAGGGGGGGACAGTGGGAAGGGAGAGAGACACTGAGAACTCTGACCAGCAGATAGGAAGGAAAAGGAAGAGAGAAAGAGGGGAGATAACCAGGATTTCCACCAAAATCATCGTATCAAAGGTGAGATAACTTCAGGGGCATTTTGAGGGTTTGGTTTTTGAAAGAGACGGGGTCTGGCTCTGTCATCCAGGCTGGTGTGCAGTAGCAAAATCATAGCTTGCCATAGCCTTGAACTCCTGGACTCAAGTAATCCTCTCACCTCAGCCTCCAGAGGAGCTGGAATTACAGGTGCAAGTCACAACTGAATTCAGATTTAGATAGGAGTGTAAACCCACATCAGAACAATCAAACTAGTGCCCCATTAATGAGATGTGCAGAACTCCTGCTTCCTTGAGAAAGAGCTAAAGGTACAGGGAGCAGATACCCCTAGAGCAGGGGTGTTCAATCTTTTGACTTCCCTGGGCCACACTGGAAGAAGAAGAACTATCTTGGGCCACATATAAAATATACCAACACTAACGACAGCTGATGAGAAAAAAAGAATTACAAGAAAATCTCATGATGCTTTTAAAAAGTTTACAAATTTGTGTTGGGCAACATTCAAAGCCGTCCTGGGCTGCATGTGGCCCACGGACCATCAGTTGAACAAGCTTGCCCTAGAGAAATGTGACCTTGCAGAGTTGTTTCATTCATGGATTGATATGGTTTGGCTGTGTCCCCACCCAAATCTCATCTTGAATTATAGCTCCCATAATTCCTACACGTTGTGGAAGGGACCCTGTGGGAGATAACCAAATCATAGGGCAGTTTCCCCCATACTGTCATCATGATAGTGAATAAATCTCGCAAGATCTGATGATTTTATAAGGGGTTTCTTCTTTCGCTTGTCTCTCATTCTCTCTTGGCTGCCACCATGCAAGACGTGCCTTTCACCTTCCACTGTGATTGTAAGGCCTCCTCAGCCACGTGGAACCATGAGTCCATTAAACCTCTTTTTCTTTATAAATTACCCAGTGTTGGGTATGTTTTTAGCAGCAGCATAAAATCAAACTAATACATGGTCTTGAGAGAAACTGATGCAGGGCCAAAGACTGAGTTTTGGAAAACAGTGAGATAACGAAAGAGGGACTATCAAACATGCAGGAGGAAACTCAGAAAATTCCCCAGTGCTGTTAAAAGAGAACAGACTTTCTAGAAGACAGTGTGGGCATCGCTAGCATCAAGGAGACACTAGCAGCGAAGCTATGACAGCTGCAAAGAAACAAGGAAAAGTGAGGATGGAAAGAGACTTTGGACTGATTGTTTAGATTACTGAGCTGACAGTTTCAATACAGTGAAAGGCACAGAGGCAGAACGTAGAGGCATGAGGATAAAACAAGTGGAGCAAGGCCAATCAGCCTGTAAGGTGGGCAGAACTATCAGAAAACAGACACTGGAAGGCAGTTGAAACCACTGTTTTGTGAGTGAGCAAAGGTCACCCTTGACTTTTTAATATTCTTCTTATCTATTTTCCTAATGGTTAAAAGTAAAGCCTGGGAGAAGTCACAGGCTGCTGTTAAGTTTCTATGAATAATAAATACTCGATGTAACCCATGAACTCAGATGTAACTGGACCTGAAAACCACTTTCTACTGAATCTGTAGCCATTAAGAACTTTCCTCCAAGCTAGGCCACTATAGAGCATAGATTCACAGAGGAAAAAAAAAATCATCAAGAGCAGATTTTCGTTTCTGTGTCCTGATTTTGCTTAATTGCCTTCCTCAGCCCCAAAGAAACCCAACTATAGAAAACTGTAGCAGTGTCAATAGATTCTGAGTTCCAGAAGCCAAGTATCTCACTCACCCATGCTCTACCACACTCAAAACAGCCCTTCTCAGAGCACTCAGAGGGAGCTATAAAACTTAAAAAAAGAGGAAAAAAAAAGGGGGCAGAGTTATATCTCAGCTGTTCTTATGATACTGGGAATTGGAAAAAAGAATATAGAAGATAGTAAGCACTGGAAAAAGAAGGAAAAAGGTGAAAAGGAAATGAAAGTGAAGCATCTGAGTCACAAAATGGATCATTAGATAACTGAAAAATAGTTAACAGAGAAGGCACCATGTCTCTCCATATCCACTCATAATTGTATGAAGCAACCCATTCATCAGCAGATTATAAATCAAGATTTAGTGTGTATTATTTTTGGATGTGGCTACGCTTTAAGTCATCATTGTCAATGTATTATGTGGCCATTATTCAGAGAAGGACATTCAAGGTGTAGACAGATATAACAGTGAAAAAGTACTGTAAAGCATGGAATGGAAAATAAATTATTCCAAAAATTCTATCTCTAGCCATCACCTACTTGTTATGTCTGCCAAAACCTAACTATGTCATGTCATATAGATAGGTGGAAGAGAAACAGGAGAATGTGACAGAGGGCTTCAGAGCAACTTCCCCCATGAAGATATTAATATCAAAATGTATTTATAGTGTTCTTAGGGTTCAGAATCTTCTATTAAAAAGGCACTAGTCCTATGTAATTTATAAAAAGAATGTCTTAATTTAAAGCAGAATGACCCCCTCTTGAAATGCTGACTGGTTATCTGCCTTCTAAGGAACAGGGTGTCATAAGCCCATTGGACTCTCCTCCCAAAAATGATGCCTCCTTTATGAAATTCACAATAAAAGGTTGAGAAAAGCTTGTTGGTGTAGTCTTGCATCAAAGAAAAGAAAAACTGCATCATTTTTAAGTTTTATATTTAATGTAAAATCAGAAGCAATTAAAATTGATTCTTCAGAATTGGTTTCTTGATTTCCAGGAAATATCCTACACTTTTTTTCTTAAAAAAAAAAAAAAAAACACCTGAATTGCAGGCTATAGCTGCAATTAAATTGCTATAACTTCCCTATACCTCATTTATTATTTTGTAAAATAAGGAAGGCCAAGTAAAGAGACTGTCAACAGGTCTTGTTTAGGAATGTAAGTCATTTATAGATTGGATCTATTCATTCTATACAATGAATCAGGCTGCAATCCTCACCCCGCTCATCCCGGAATGAGAGCCACAATGATGAAAGAGTTCTGAAACAATGGCAGCATTCATCTCAACATTTATGGAGCACTGACAGTATCTAGAGTTTTAGTGTTCACTGCTCTGACACAGCAAAGACCTCCAATCTTGTTATTAAAAAAATCCAGAAGATAAATAAATAAAAATATAAAATTTATAGCCTAATCAAAGAAATTTCAAGATGACTGAAAAGGATTAGTGCACAATAAAAACGTTAGAGGATGCTGTGGTTATTTTTATTGATTTAATAAACACTGATATTAAAATTTCTGCCAAGCACTGTTCTTTACAAATATTACCTCATTCCATCCTCATCAGCATCTTTATAATGGTAGATTCTATGACCATCATCAACACCCCAATTTAACAAGAAGGAAATGGAGGGACAGAAGGTGAAGTAACCTGCCCATGATTACACAGCAAACAAGTGACGGAGGCAGGCTGTGGACACAGGCAGTATGGCTCCACCATCTATGTCACCTCCAATCCCAAGAGTGGGGGCTGGAGAAGACTAAACAGGGTAGAATGCACAGTGTGAGTGTTCACACAAAGCATGGAGGAATGGCAACGTTCTCTGCAGAGACAACAAATACCAGGGAAAGGAAGGGAGAGTGTAACCCAAAACACTGCTAGCACGCCAGACACATACCTGGTGTTAGTGAGCACTCTCACTCCAGCACCTGGGAAAGCTACTTGAGCTGAGTCTCCTCTGTAAAATGGGAACCAGACTGTCTATCATGTGAGGCCATTACAAGGGCAAGGAACAGTCTCTGGAAATTGCTGGCTAGAGCAGAATCCGAGTCGGAGAAGTGGGAGGTGGCGACAGAAAGGTCAGCAACACTGAATGGTCTAGGGCAGGCGTCCCCAGACTTTTTACACAGGGGGCCAGTTCACTGTCCCTCAGACCGTTGGAGGGCCGCCACATACTATGCTCTTCTCACTGACCACCAATGAAAGAGGTGCCCCTTCCTGAAGTGCGGCAGGGGGCTGGAAAAATGGCCTCAGGGGGCCGCATGCAGCCTGCGGGCCGCAGTTTGGGGACGCCTGGTCTAGAGCCTCAGCCTGGAAAACACAGGTGTGGTCACTTCGGCAGGACTGTCTTCTCACTCTGCTGCCTGAACTCACTTACTTACTTTCAGTTTAAAGATAACTAATAACACTTTCCATCATAGAAAGCCAGATCACCGCCATAGAGCCACAACTTCAAATGTCTCCAGAAGTGAGGACAGCAGAGCTATGAAAAACTGAAGAACTGGGGCCATGTCTCCAAGTGTTTAAACTCCACAATTTACAAGACACAGTGCCAGCTGGAGCTGTCCTTAAATCTAGCCCCAAGGCTCACCAGTCGGCATCCCTGCATACACATCATTAATACTCTAACACCAAGGTCACCTGCCTCCCCGAGAAAATAAAACCATCAGAAGGAATGGTCTCCGCTTCCTTCTGGGACCTCCTGCCAGTCTTTCCTCCCTCCTCTTCCAGGAGTAAACATCTGCTTCTTTTTGCTACTACCCCTCAAGAGTCTTTCAACCACCAGCTCTTTTCTGAGCCTTTAGCCTCTCTCCTTAGCTCCTTCTCAACACCATTCAGATAGGCATAGATTTTTCTCATCTTAAAAAAAAAAAAAAAAAAAAAAGCTTCCTTGACCTCACATACCCTCCTATTACTTTCTCTTCACAGCAAACTGTTTCAAAAACTTATAGCCACTCCCATCACCACCTCCTCCCTGCCTCTTTCCTCTACAATCCACTCAAGGCTGTCTATCGTCCCCATCAGTTTAGTGAAACTGCTCACCATGTTCACGACTAAACCACATTTTTGGCCCGGGAGACCAGATCACCTGCTCTGCAGCAGCCAATAATAGTCTTACCTGTCCTTCTCACATTGCCCCCTCGGTGGGTTTCACAGTGCCACACTCTCCGGGTCTCCTCCTCCAACAGGAGTCCCATCACTCCGTTACTGGTTCTCTTCCCCTGACAGGGCTCCGCCCTCACACCTCTTCTCTTTGAGCATGTTTTTGTTGGCTGTTCTTATCCACTCACACGTCTTCAATCATCACCTGGATGCCCATGACTCCAAAATCAGCATTTTTAATCACAATCTGTCCTAAGACTATATCCCTTTTTAAACTACCCAGTGAAATATCTCTAGTGTAATATTTTAAAGTTAGCATTTCACAGCTGAGTTCCCTCCACCGCCCCTGAGACTGTGTCTTTGTCTTCACTTCCCACCTCTGGTGATGGAGCCCAAGCCAGAAATCTCTTCTGTCACCCTCTTCCCTTACAAACAACCAAGAGGTATGTCCTACCATTTCCACCTCTCAAAAATCTCCCAAATGCATCCACCTGGCTGACTGCCATCATCAGTGCCTTAAGTTTCAAGATCCATAATCCACCACTAGACTTATGCCCATCTCTTAACTGTCTCCACACCTCCAAAGCTGGCTTCAATTCATTCTCTACCCTGCAATCATACGCTGCACATCTCCTTGTCAGGTGCTCCTTACTGTCCACGGGGTACAGTCCAACCTCCTTTGCACACAATGTACTCACTAAATAAATATATCTTTTTATAATCTTGGTGAATATAGTAAATTTGGTTTATTATGTATTACCTATTTCAGCTGTGTTGGTGATAATCAGAGTAATAAGCTCTTTTTAGTAATAAGCACACATATACAACAATTTTAGTTGGGTTTAAAATTCAGGACTATTTCATTTCTCTTTCATTTCTCTATGAAATACCACTCTCAATATTCACATTCCAACTTTACATAGCTAATAGATTTTCTAATAACCTGGTTTTCAGAAAGAGTATTTTTTAAATCCAATTACAATTCAAAATATTAAAATTTATAATAAAATGCATTTATCTGAAAATGTTTTTAAAAATCACTCTAATTCCCACTACACCTGGAAAGGTACTTACCTGTTAACACTGCTTACTCAGAGTCTTTCACGTTTTGAATTGCAATCAAATAAAGCAAAAATCAGAACCTGATTATTAGAAATAGGGGAAGGCGTACAGTGTATAGGGAAGAGAATGGTAGTTGGTCCAAGTCTCAGCCATTAGCTAAATCCCTTCAGCAACTACTTAATGTCTCATGACATGATTATTCAGCTGAAAAACATACATAACATCTACCTCTAAGGAGTATTTTAATAATGAAATAAGATATGTCATGCATCTGGCAAACACAGCCTTCATAAGCATTCCCACCATTCCCTGGGGATTACGGTAAAACGCATCTTCTATTAACTCCACGGCTATGAGAAAATGCAAAAAACACAAAACTTTCCAACAATATAAACACCCTATGTCTTCAAAATACTGTGAGAAAAGTAAATTTTTACCGGCTAAAAAAAAAAAAACACAAATATATACATACAATGTATCTTCTATGAACTCCACGACTATGAGAAAATGCAAAGAACACGAAACTTTCCAACAATCTAAACACCCTATGTCTTCAAAATACTGTGAGAAAAGTAAATTTTACAGGCTAAAAAAAAAAAAAACAAAACAAAATAAATATGTACATAGAGGCACATGTAGCCAGAATTCTACAAAAAACATTATCCAAAATGGAAGAATTTTTCTTGCTCTACAACTAAATGAAACTGCCCTAATCTGAAAGACAAACAGCCCTGTGAAAATCTACACCTATGCTTTTCCCAAAGTACTTCCTTATTTATATAAGTTTTGTAATGTAATTTAAAATCATAACAAACTAATCCAACTCACTTGTTGGTCAAGGCAGTTGCACAAAGAACCATTCTTTAGCAAACTCATCAATAAACCACATTATTTCTAGTGCTAATTAAAGGGAATCATGCTTTGCTGTGATTTGTATAACTCTCCTGTTAATACAATAGCAATGCTATAAGCAATCAACTTATTTTAAAGGACATTCTAGAAAACTGACTTTTAACACACTAGTGACCTGAAATACAGAGCCCAGGTTCCCTTTCAATGTTGTAACAAGGTGAAGTATCACTTTCCTTGATTGAGGTGGAACTTGTACCAAAACAGCTTGTGAGTTTTTTAAAAAGGTCAATTAGGAACAGGAAAGGCATCAATGGGTGTGAACCAAAAAAGTGCAACAATTCAGATAGGAAATTTTACCTATGTTTAGATGGCAGAGCACTTCAGTTCAGTACAGCTCATACTGACCAGGGCTGGGGGAGGGGATTTTTAAAACAAGATTCTCACATTTTTTAACATAATCCAAAGTGAACAATCATCAATGGCCAAACTATTTTAAAAGCTCAGAGAGCAGATATGGGAGCAGCAGTTAGGCAGTGAGGGCTTCCCTTATACCCATTGTTACCTAACCCTGAGCCTCCTTCTCCAGCACTGACTAGAGGCTGGACTTCCCAGCACTGCTCATTCTCCTGCTCTAGCAAGCACATACACTGCACTACTAAATGTCTTTATCATCCTAGCCATCCAAAGCATTCTCAAAAACCTATGTAAATTCAAATAACAGAAACAAAAGTATTTTTTCTAAAAATTTGTATTATGAATAATGCATGTGTTGGGGGTTTGGGGGTTGTTTTGTTTTGTTTGGAGACAGAGTCTTGCTCTGTTGCTCAGGCTGGAATGCAGTGGCATGATCTCGGCTCACTGTAATCTCCACATCTCCGGTTCAAGCAATTATTGTACCTCAGGCACCTTAGCAGATGAGATTATAGGTGTGTGCCATGTCTAGCTTTTTTTTTTTTTTTTTTTTTTTTGTATTTTCAGTAGAGATAGGGTTTCGCCATGTTGCTCAGGCTGGTCTCGAACTCCTGGTTTCAAGTGATTCACCTGCTTTGACCTCCCAAAATGCTGGGATTGCAGGTGTGAGCCACTGCGCTCGGCCACACATTTGTTTTAAACAGAAATATTATCACTTAAAAAACTGTATTTGTGTATGTATACATACTTACTGAGAAAGGCCCCTTAAAAATCCAAGTACTATTTTTGCTGTACATAATGTAACTCAGAAGAAAATTTTACTTAGGTACACTTATCTTTCCTTTTATATAAAAGTATTGGATATTTTATATAAAAGTATTTGATATTTTTAATTTTTTAATTATATATTTTATATAAAAGTATTTGATATTTTTAATTAATTTCCTGTTATGCGTTTAAAAGAATAGAAATCATAATAAAAACACTTTCTGGGAGACAAATAATAACCACTGTACAATGGTGACTTCATGGCACATTTTGTTTTTCTTTTAAGTTCTGGGATTCGTGTGCAGAATGTGCAGGATTGTTACATAGGTATACATGGTGGTTTGCTGCACCTATCAACCCATCATCTAGGTTTCAAGCCCCCCATGCATTAGGTATTTGTCCTAATGCTATCCCTCTCCTTCTCCACCCACCGACAGGCCCTGGTGCGTGTTGTTCCCCTCTCTGTGTCCATATGTTCTCATTGTTCAAATCCCACTGAGTGAGAACATGCATCGTTTGGTTTTCCCTTCTTGAGTTACTCTGCTGAGAATGATGGTTTCCAGCTTCATCCATGTCGCTGCAGAGAACAGGATCTCATTCTTTTTCATGGCTGCATAGTGTTCCATGGTGTATACATACCGCATTTTCTTTATCCAGTCTACCATGGATAAAGATGGGCATTTGTGTTGGTTCCATGTCTTTGCGCTTGTAAATAGTGCTTCAATAAACAAATGTGTGCATGTGCCTTTATAGCCGAATGATTTATATTTCTTTAGGTATATACCCAGTAATGGGATTGCTGTGTCAAATGGTATTTCTGGTTCTAGATACTTGACGAATTGCCACACTGTCTTCCACAATGGTTGAACTAATTTGTATTCCCACCAGCAGTGTAAAAGCATTCCCGTTTCTCCACAGCCTCACCAGCATCATTGTTTCTTGACTTTTTAATGATAGCCATTCTGACTGGTGTGAGATGGTATCTAATAATGGTTTTGATTTTCATATCTCTAATGATCAGTGCTGTTGAGATTTTTTTCATGTGTTTGTTGGCTGCATAAATGTCTTCTTTTGAAAAGTGTCTGTCTGTATACTTTGCCCACTTTTTGATGGAGTTTTTGATTTTTTTCTCGTAAATTTAAGTTCCTTGTAGATTCTGGATATTAGACCTTTGTCAGATAGGTAGATTGCAAAAATTTTCTCCCATTCTGGAGGCTGCCTGTTCACTCTGATGATAGTTTCTTTTGCTGTGCAGAAGCTCTTTAGTTTGATTAGATGCCATTTGTCAATTTTGGCTTTTGTTGCAATTACTTTGGGTGTTTTCATCATAAAATCTTTACCTATGCCTATGTCCTAAATGGTATTGCCTAGATTTTCTTCTATAGGGTTTTTATGGTTTTCAGTGTCTAAGTCTTTCATTCAACTTGAGTTAATTTTGTATAAGGTGTAAGGAAAAGGGTCCAGTTTCAGTTTTCTGCATATGGCTAGCCAGTTTTCCCAATACCATTTACTAAATAGAGAATCCTTTCCCTATTGCTTGTTTTTGTCAGGTTTGTCAAAGATCAGATAGTTGTAGATGTGTGGTGTTACTTCTGAGGTAACTGTTCTGCTCCACCGGTCTGTATGTCTGTTTGGTAACAGTACCATACTGCTTTGGTTACTGCAGTCTGGTAGCACATTTTGAAGTCAGGTAGTGTGATGCCTTCAGCTTTCTTCTTTTTGCTTAGGAACCGTCTTGTCTATACGGACTCTTTTTTGGTTGCATACGAAATTTAAAGCAGTTTTTTCTAATTCTGTGAAGAATGTCAATGGTAGTTTAATTGGAATAGCATTGTATCTATTAATTACTTTGGGCAGTATGGCCATTTTCACAATGTTGATTCTTTCTATCCAAGAGGATGAAATGTTTGTCCATTTGCTTGTGTCCTCTCATTTCCTTGAGCAGTGGTTTGTAGTTCTCTTTGATTGATGTATATATGTTGAACTAGTCTGACATCCCAGAAATGAAGCTGACTTGATCATGTTGGATAAGTTTTTTGATGTGCTGCTGGGTTTGATTTGACCGTATTTTACTGAGGATTTTCACAGAAATGTTCATCAGGGATACTAGCCTGAAGTTTTTGTTGTTGTCGTTGTTGTTGTGTCTCTGCCAGGTTTTGGTATCAGGATGGTTTTGGTATCAGGATGGTGTTGGCCTCATACGATGAGTTAGGGAGGAGTCCCTCCTTTTCAATTGTTTGGAAACATTCCAGAAGGAATGGTACCAGCTCCTCTTTGTACCTCTGGTAGAATTCAGCCCTAAATTCGTCTAGTCCTGGGCTTTTTTTTTTCTTTTTTTGGTTGGTAGGCTATTAATTACTACCTCAATTTCAGAACTTGTTATTGGTCTATTCAGGGATTCAACTTCTTCCCGGTTTAGTCTTGGGAAGGTGTATGTGTCCAGCAATTTCTCCATTTCTTCTAGATTTTCTAGTTTATTTGTGTAAAGGTGTTTATAGTATCCTCTGATGGTAGTTTGGACTTCTGTGGGGTCTTGTCTGCATGCCTTATTTTAGCAAGACGGCCTTCAAACTGATGTGCTTTCTTCTGATTGATTGACTGAGTTACTGATACTTATTTCAGTAAGATGGACTTCAAACTGATGTACTTTCTTCTGCTTGATCACCTGAGCTGTTGATACTGTGTATGTTTCACAAAGTTCTCAATCTGTGTTTTTCAGCTCCATCAAGTCCCTTATGTTCCTCTCTAAACTGGTTATTCTAATTAGCAGCTCCTGTAACCTTTTATCAAGGTTCTTACCTTCTTTGCATTGGGTTAGAACACACTCCTTTAGCTCAGTGGAGTTTGTTATTATCCACCTTCTGAAGCCTACTTCTGTCAATTTGTCCAACTCATCATTCGTTCAGTTCTGCATCCTTGCTGAAAAAGTGTGGCAATCATTTGGAGGAGAAAAGGCATTCCGGCTTTTGGAATTTTCAGCATTTTTAAATTGGTTTTTCCACATCTTCATGGATTGATTTACCTTTGGTCTTTGAGGTTGATGACCCTTGGATGGGTATTTTTTTTGGTGGAGGGGGAGTCTTTTTTGTTGATGGTGTTGTTGCTTTCTGTTGGTTAGTTTTTCTTCTAACAGTCAAGCCCCTCTTCTGCAGGTCTGCTGCAGTTTGCTGGGGGTCAGCTCCAGACCCTGTTCCCCTGGGTATCACCAGTGGATGATGCAGAACAGCAAAGATTGCTGCCTCATAGCAAATTTTCAGTATGGCATGGTGAAGAAGACAAAAGTGAGGACCAGCTATACTATGCAAAGGCAGATATTCAATTTATAAAGGCATGTCTAAGGAAAATATAATGCTAGAAAAATCCAAATTAAAATTTAAAAACTATAATGCCCATTGAAAATATGTATTAAGCACCCACTACATTTAGCTACTCTGAAACTAAAATTCCAGGTACTTTTCAAATTAATAGCATAAGAAATATCTTGTGGAATAAAAAAAATTGCTTTTTCAGACTGGCATCTAATTGGTCTAATTGGATATTCTTAAATATTCTGGAACACAAAATTGACTGCTACCCACCATCCAGTTCCCTCTCCTGATTCCTCCATGCTAGCAGAACCGCATGTGCATTTATACATCAGGAGGCTCAAAGCTTACAGAATGTTAGACCTCCTGCTCAGTCCTACAGGGTAAATCTTGATTAAACTAGATAGTTACGACCTTGTCATTTCCCGTGAAATAGCCATTTTAAGATCCTGCAAATACAGAAATTCTGGTGAATTATATATAAGGGGGATTCTGCTAGAGGGTTGGGGTAAGGAGGACTTCTAGGAAAATGTTTCCTAATTCTTAAAAAGAGATTCATGAAACTGGTAGCAACATGGATTGGTGCAACCACTTTGGTAACTATTTGGCAGTATCCACTAGAACTGAACTATGCCTAACCCATAACCTAGGCTTCAATTCTAGGTGTATGTTCACCAAAAGGCCAGAGTATTCAAAGAAGCTCTATTCTAACAGACTAGAGTTAAATGCAAGCTAAATACCTATCAACAGCAGAATAAACAGACTGCGGAAAATTCACATATTTCACATAAAATTAACAAATGAAAATTATACATGACATACAAATAATTCTCTAATGATGTTGAATGAAAAAAACATGTTGAATGAACAAAAGAACACATGCAGTATTTTCAACATATACACATTCTATATTCCCATCAGCAATGTATGAGTGTTGGCCAGGACGTAAAGAAACTGGAACCCTTATACATTGCTGGTGAAATTGTAAAATGGTACAGCCACTTTGGAAAATGGATGAGCAATTTCTAACATGTAAAACACAGGGTAACCATGTAACCCAACAATTCCACTCCTAGGAATATACCCAAGAGAAATGAAAACACATAACCATACAAAAACTTGCACACAAATGTTCATAGCCACATTATTCATACCAGTGAAAAGGTAAAAAGCAAATATTCAACAACTGAAGAAGAGCTAAACAAGACATGGCATAGCCATCCCATGTAACAGAACACTCAAGCAATATGAAGGAATGAAGTATGCACAATACATGTTACAACATGATAACTTTATGTGACAGAGTCAGTCAGAAAATGCCGCATATTGTGTGATTCCATGTATATGAAATGTCCAGAACAGACAAATCTACAGAGGTAACGAGCAGATTACTGGTTATCTGGGGTTGAGAAGAGAGGGGATGCAGAATTACTGTTTCTTTTTGGGATGAGGAAAGTATTCTAAAATGAGATTATAGTGATGGTAGCACAACATTGTTAATATTATAAAACCATTGACTACCATACTTTAAACGAGTAAATGTTATGGTAAATTTTATCTCAATAAAGCTATTTTTTTTAATGCAAGAGAGTAAAATCCCTCACTTACATTTAACATTAATTCGTAAGGATGGATGCTTAGAGGTAACACAGCCACCTGATAATCATGAGTAAACAAAGCAAACAGGAAAAGCTAAAATGCTGAAATAGCTTAGCAGAAATACAGAAAGAAATTGGCCCTTGGAAATACGGCTGAACGGCCACATAAACCAACACTGGCACCACCCTTCAGGAATTCCTGTAATGTGAGAGGAAATATTTCCTATTATTTCTTAGTTGTATCTTCCATTGTTTGCCCTAGACCAATGCACTCACACATGATGCTGAGCAAAAACACCCCATTAGTTACTTATATCAAATCCTTTAAATGTATGCCTAGCAAACCTAAATAAATAAAATAAAATTTACATTGTGTATTTTCATTACAATCCAAACGTTGGCTTCTGATAGAAAGGTAATGTTTCTTAAAAATAAAATTGTGTCCAAGGACAATTGAGCTTTTTGCTCTGATTTAGAGATTTTCATATTAAAAAAAATCTAAAAAGCATTTTCTGTATCATCATTTTATAATATCCCCAAAAATAAAGACATGAAGAATCTAAACCAACTATGAATGACCATAAAATGTAATACCAGCTAAAGCAATTTTAGTAGTCTAAACCTAATCCCCCATCTCTTATATTCACCTCAATATTTCCTAATAATTAAGCAGTAGATCTTTTCACTGATCTCCAAACAAACCATCAAAGCTCAGTAAGCTCTCTACAGTCTTCTGTCCCCACATCGGTTCTAACACTCATTCTTTCTCTTTTTGTCAAGCCCATCATCCCATTTCAAGTCATCTTAACATCAGATCTGGTTTTTAGCAATGATTTCCTAAAGGGCATCACCTATTATGACCAAAGTAATTGACTACACTTCACTTCATTCGAAGGAAGGGTTTGTAAGGGAAGTAATTTCTGCATATTTTTTCACTAATGTGTTATCCTAATACCTAACTATCTAGAGCACACACAGAAGGTACTCAATAAATATTTAGTGAACAAATAAAAAGTTCGTAACTGTGCAATGTTGAACAGTGAGGTTCCACTGTTCTTGGTTGAATAAGACATGTACATCATACATCTGACCAAAGCATAGCTTCTCTATGGAAACTACATTCAGGAGCTTCCATTCTTTGCCCCCAGCCTACCATTCTAAATTTATCTCTAATTACTTAATTTCTAGATCCTCCAAACTCCAGCCAAAGTAAATTATTATAAAACAGTTATATTTAATTTTATACATATATAGTATATATGTAAACATAGCTATATATATTGATATGCCATTAAATTACTATAAAATGCTATGGAGAAACACAAATTAAAGAAGGTGGACACACGTTCCAAGTAGATTAAGGAAAGCTCAGGTTGGCTTCACAGATTATCTGGCATTTGAGCAGATTCAAAGATGCTAAAGAAGCAAGCCATGAGGCTATCTGGGGTCAGGGCGGTGGGGAGGAAATCCTCTAGATGGAAGACACAGCAAAGGCAAAGCCCCCTAGGTGGGAGAAGGAAGTCTCTGTCCTCTACATTCTCAGCACCTGTCACTATGCTGACAATCTTCTCATCTATTCTTCTGCCCACCTTATGTATAGCCCACCATATGCCAGGAACTAAAATTCTATTAGAAATTAAACCAAACTTTCAAATATGAAAATTCCTAGAATGTAGCCTTGAGTTTAATTACATAAAAACCTCAACCACTGGCACACTCAGCATGCCCATATTTGACCTTGACAACTTTCTCCCAATTCCCTTTCCTGCCATGTCATTTAACAACACACAGGGCTCCCGAGCCTCATGCTCAAAATCTCAGTTCATGCACAATACTATGTACATGCTCACTGACTATTATTCTGAAAAACAGCTCACTATATTTGGTCATCCCAATTCCGTATCTCCTAACTTTTTTACTCCAAAGAAGGTTGGAAGAGAGGGGCAAAGTCATCTGCCATTGTTTCAAATTTTTGCCCAACTCCTCCCATAAAACTCAATATTTATTCAATAATACATTCAAAATGCTTCTGAAATTAGACGAGAACAATCAAGTATAATTTTTCTACAAGGAAGGCTCAAATATAAATAGAATCAAGAAGCAAAAGTCTAGTTGTCCCAAGGCTTTTTAGCTCATTTCAAATCAGTAATGCCAGTAGGACAAATTCTAACAATCTAAAATAGAATTACATAGTGCTTATACAATACTGGCTTTCACATCAAAGTCAAAGTTAAGTCTCTATTAAAATTCTGATGTGAGTAAATGTAAAATATCCATGTAATCTGATGCATCTTCATTTGCAGCTTTCATATTCAATATTACTTATCTATATTTTCTGCTATTATAAAAAAATTTATAAAGATATAGAAAGTTATGAGAACCCCCGGGTGCACTGATGGGATATGTACATTTACATTGAAAAATAAGATGAATAATGAGAAGGGTATGACAGAAAGGGAGAGATTCCAAGACCATCAATTGACAACAGCAAGCTGTAGTGATTCCAAGGAGTGCAGATATCAAGATAAAGTCCCTCAAAAAGACATGGCCAAAAAGGGAGGTTCTGCTGGTATTGCCTAGGAAACTCAGGCAGAAGCATATACTACCCTGTGAACATCAATACATTAAGATCCTCAGACTTTAAATGGGGATAGAAATTCCAAAGCTGAATTCTTTCCCTTGAGAATACAAACCAACACCAATTAGCAATAAATAAAAGCTAGAATCTACTAATCCTTAGCTTAAGTCACTCTTCTGTTCTGGGGAAAGAGATCAGCACTGTTCTGAGTAAGACTCAAATTCTTTAAGGCATAGCATAGCTTCAAACATTTTTAATCTCCTCACCCTACCTAGAGCTAAGGACATCTTTATAACTTTTCAAGGAACTGCAACCCTGACTACTACAGGCTGAGCATTCCAAATCCAAAAATCTCTACTCCAAAATATTCAAGTGAGCATTTCTTTTGAGTATCATCTTAGCACTCAAAATGTTTTAGATTTCGGAGCTTTCTAGAGTTCAGATTTTCAGATTTCAGATGCTGAACTAGTGAATATATGAATATATTGCAAATGTTCCAAAATCTGAAAAAAAAATTCAAAATTCAAAATACTTCTGGTCCCAAGCATTCCAGATAAGGGATACTCAACCTATAATGTTCTTTAACTAATTTGAAAGTGGATAGAATTAAAAGCAACATGGCTGAGGGTGGTGGCTCATGCCTGTAATCCCAGCACTTTGGGAGGCTGAGGCAGGCAGATCATTTCAGGTCAAGGGTTCAAGATCAGCCTGGACAACACAGCAAAAACCCTCTCTAAAAATAATAATAATAATAATAATAATAATAATCAAAAAATTAGCCATAAGTGCATAGCCATGCCACACACCAATAGTCTCAGCTACTCAGGAGACTGAAGAGGGAGGATGGCTTGAGCCCAGGAGGCTATAGTGAACCAAGATCGCTTCACTGTACTCCAGTTTGAGTGACAGAGTGGGACCCTATCTAAAAAATAAATAAATAAATAAAAGCAATATGGATAGCAATGAAAGTGACACTATCGTTAAAATAGTTAAAATTTATCATTTTCCTTCACAATGGTATCTCACTTTCTGACTCCTCTTTTTTCATATTAAGTGTACCTGAATTATTCCAATAATTTCATTCCAAGGATATTCCATTTCTCAAGTTTCATTTCTCAGCATCCTTTTGGCTTTTTCCAAACACTCCTCAGGTTGAATCCATTTATCCTCAACTGCGTCTCTCATGCCACCTCTTCTTTTGCCAGCCATGTCTTGTTTTCCCATTCGCATTCCACCACCCTAGGCCACTTGTTGACATCATCTACCTACTCAAAAGTGCTAGTGGTTCTCAGTTGCCTCATGAAGGCAGCATCTCATTCTCAGGAAGGAGTCAGGCCCTCCTCAACTTGACTGCAGAAGTCTCGGTGGTTACCTCTAGTGCCCTTTCCCATGCACCGTGAGGAGCCCAGCATTTCTGCCCTGCCTCATGCTACTTTCCCATCCTAAAAGGGACTCCCCAGCCTTGTTTACCCAGAGAACTCCTACTTAGTCATCAAAGCCCAGCTCCAACATCCATTCCTTTCTAGAGTATTCTGTGAGCCCAGCAAAAACCAGTTATTCTCTGATCTGTGTTCTTTATATCCCATTCCCCAGGGCTTTCTTCCTACATAGTAGTCACAGTAGCTTCTGAGTAGGCCTGCCACACCAAGGGAATGTGAACTGCTGGCCTGGATTCTCCCTCATGGTCATAACCTCAGCACCAGCCACAGAGGTAAATACGTATCAGTGGCTTCCTGATTGTGTTTTGAACTGACTTACATTGTCACTTATCCCTTTAATCGCTATCTTTTCACATGTTTCTGTCTTACTGCCACCTCTCTAAACCAGACCATAGAATCATTAAGCACAAACGTTGTTTTTTTACATTCTGTCTTTCTCACAGGGTTTGGCTTTAAACACAAGACACTTAAACATTTATTTGTTGAATAGCATATGCCACTCTACCATCTCGCCTCCCTAACAGACTCAAAACTCAGTGAACAGCCTCTGGAAGAGAAAGAGCTACCACAGAGCATCCATCGCAGCTCAGCTGAGGAGCAAGTGACAGACCATGGCCAACAGTACAGCCTTGATTCCGCTGTGACCCACGCCATTGCCTGTATGTAGACGCCTTTAATACAGTCAAGCTCTGGATCAGCTAGATTCGAAAACAGTAACATTGGGAACACAGTTGAACAAACCACGTCAGAGCTGGTAAGCTAATTAGGAACAATGCCCACTGATAAAAATCTGTAATATTTGTTCTCCATAACAAGTTGGATAAGTGATATTTGTTTTTAAAACTCACTACAAAATATTTCCAGTGCTGTACAACCCAAATTTGAAAGAGGATTAGTGAGTTAAGCCCTGGACCAGGGTCACAGTCTTTGAAAAGTGAATCATCCAAAACCACCTTTCATTATATCCATGGTTCCAACAGGATCAGCTCAGGCTAAGACAATAAATTGCACAAAAACCCACCCAAGTAAATTAGAAAAAAAAAAAAAAAAAACTAAACTAATAAACCTTGGATGATTCAAAATCTCTGCTTACCCTACCCTACCCCTAAATCCTTTTAGAAAGTAGAAAACTGTGCTACTCTTAGATACAACGGAGCAGGCAAAAAGGGATATATATAATCCCAGATGGCTAAAATGAACAAACCTGCAGTGAAAGGAAACGGGTTTCCTTTGTTGATTCCCAGAGCTTTGTCCTCTTGCTAGTGTCTAGTGCCAATGAGCTCTAAAGGCTAAGTGGGAGAATTTGAGAGAGCCATCAGTCTTACTAACGGGAATGCTGCTTCCCTGTTCCTGATTTCTGTAAGGAGGGGTTTTCCCTGAACAAAGGTGGCTTTCCTCTCTAATCCTCAACCAACTCCTCCTCCTTTTTTCTGTTTTAACTCTTGTGAAATCTGAACTACTCCTAGGGAGCAGACTCATAAATCCTACCCGGAACATCCCCACTCCCCATCCTACCCTCCCTGTCCCTGACTAATTCTGGGAGACACTCTTCTCTCACATTAAGCTATGTTTCCAGTGTAGTTCTATACACATAGAAGTGATGTTTTGTTCTCTATCTGATGATGACTCTTAAGAATACCTTATTTCCTAATTTGTTCAGAACACAGGCTAGGGAGAAGGCATCTCTCTGTTGGATCTCCTCTGAGAACTCACCAATTTATAGTTCCTAAGGAATATTCCTGGGAAATGCATTAACTCTGGAGCCAAATAAATTGGTTCCACTGAATAAACTCTATCATCCAGAGGTTTAAGTGATTCATTAAGCTGAGTTTAGAGAATTTACTTGCCTTTGGGTTCCCAAGTGAAGACATTAATTGATGAATGGGTGTACCTTTCACTTGTCAGGTCTTAGAATAAATGTCTTCCTTCTGTACTTAATGTTTATATGCAATGACTTAAAATCCAGTTCTATTCATTTCGGGTTTCTTAAAGAACAAAACTATATTGCCCTACGGTACAACATTTACATCTAACATACCTCATAATGCTCTTAAATTATTTTTAGAAAGCACTTCAAGTGAGTATCAGATTTTGTTTAACATTTTCCACCACTACATGAGAAATTCAGTGCAAGATGCTTCCAACATCACAATTAATTTCCTTTTTTTTTTTTTTTTTGAGACAGAATTTCACTCTTGTTGCTCAAGCTGGAGAGCAATGGCGCAATCTCGGTTCACTACAACCTCGGCCTCCTGGGTTCAAGAGATTCTCTCCTGCCTCAGCCTTCCTAGTAGCTGGGATTACAGGCATGTGCTTGTATGCCTCAGCTAATTTTTTTGTATTTTTTAGTAGAGACAGGTTTCACCATGTTGATCAGGCTGGTTTCGAACTCCTGACCTCAGGTGATCCACCACCACAGCCTCTCAAAGTGCTGGGATTATAGGAGTCAGCCACTACACCCAGCCTACACTATTAATTTTTACAGTCTCTCCCTGAGTCGTATAAGGTTAGGTAGAATTTTATTATGCTTATGTACTAATGAAGGAATTGAGGTTGAACAGTCAGAAAACAAATTTCATGGTGAACTGCAAACAAAATGCAGTCTCCCTGACTAAGAATTTACATTGCCAGAGCGGGCTGCTGCCTAGGGAACAAACCATGTCACAAAAAGCTTCACCATCTCAGAGGGGTCACGGTATGCTGTTCTAGGCTTCCATAACAAATTTTTGTTGTATGGAGCCCTACAAAGCTCAGAGAAAATATATTCAAGCGCAGCAAAGCAGTAGCAGGGACGCAATTATCTTACTAACATCCCTGTGCCATTTTAAACTGTCATTCTTAAATACCAGGAAAAACAACAAAAGTAAAACATACGGTTTTTATATCGTTTAAAAACTTACAGAGTTAAAATCTCCTAACACTCTTTGACTCAAAGAGAAGTTTTATCATACTGTTGCCCAGTTATCTTTCTCAAGGCAATATTTATTTCCCTTACAAAATAAAGTGATAACACAATTTTTTCTGGATATATATGCATAATCATCATAATAAAAAGATGTGTCAGGAAAAACGACCCGGAAATGTCATAATTGATTAGACTTACAAAAGACAATACATTCAACTAAACAGGGAAGAAGTTTCAAACAAAAAAAGACTTTACATTATTTTATCCATTTATATCCTCTGCATTTGTTAACAGTAACAAAAAGGTTTTTTATTTCATTTATTTATTTTTAATTTATTTAATTAATTTATTTTTTGAGACACAGAATCTCATTCTGTCACCCAGGCTGGACTGCAGTGGTTCAATATTGGCGCACTGCAACCTCCACCTCCTAGGTTCAAACGACTCTCATGCCTTCATCTCCCGAGTAGCTGGGACTATAGGCGCCCACCACCACGACCAGCTAATTTTTGTATTTTTAATAGAGACAGAGTTTCACCATATTGGCCAGGCTAGTTTCGAACTCCTGCCCTCAGGTGATCCGCCTGCCTCAGCCTCCCAAAGTGCTGGGATTACAGGTATGAGCCACTGCGCCCAGCCCAAAAAGCTTTTTGTATCCCCCTCAGGATGCTTTGACAAGGTTTTTATCATCACAATCACAATCCCACTCTGATGTTCCATCTCTTCCTAAAAATAGGAAACACAGCAGGGTTTACTCTTTGCTGACCTCTGAGCTAATGATTAGCCCTTTTTCATAGATGAGTTTTACAGACAGGTTGGAAGGGGTTTACTAGCTTGTCTACGATTGCAGAGGTTAGACGTAAACCTAGGTTTCTTTCAACTTAGGAGCCTAAACTCACCAACTACATCATGCGTACTTCCTCCCACATTGCCATAGTCCTGAGGGAGGAAGCCACAGGGGTACCAGGTTCTCTAGCGGCTCTTCAGAACCTACTCCTTCCTTAACTCTTTCCCATCAAGAACATTTCCTCCCCTGTATCCCACTGATTCTAATTTTGTTGGGTTACTGAAGTTAGTCTAGCCTACAATGACCCATGACTGGTTATACCTAGCACAATGCCTTTCACATACTGGTTGATAAATATTTTGTGTGGTTGACAGTCATTCACGTCTCAAACAACATATTTGCGTCCTAAGAAATGTCTTCAAAATCTTCCTCTAACTAGCTTCTGATGGCCTGAATTTGCATACTGCACAGGCAGCTAGGGGAATGTGGCAGAGACACAGTTTTGCTTTCCATGGTTTCAGTTAACTGTGGTCCAAAAATATTAAAAGGAAAATTGCAGAAATAAACAGTTCATACAATTTAAATTCTGGGTAGTGTGATGAAATCTCACACCATGCTGCTGCATCTCACCCAGGGTGTGAATCCTCCCTCTGTCCAGCATCTCCACACTGTGCACGCTCCCTGCCCATCGGCCACTTAAGAGTCCTCTCAGAGATCAGATTCAGTGTCATGGTACTGCAGTGCTCGTGGTTCAAGTAACCCTTATTTTACTTAACAAAGTCTTAAAGTGTAAAAGTAGTGATGTTGGCATATTGTTATAATTTTATTATTGTTCTTGTTAATTTCTTACTGTGTCTAATATATAAATTAAACTTTATCACAGACATGTATGTATAGGAAGAAACCAAGTATTAATATATGTAGGTTTGGTACTAGCTACAGTTTCAGGTACCTATTGGGAGTCTGGAAATGTATCCTCCACAAGGAGGGGACTACTGTATCTTCCAAAGCAGCAGTCTCCAACCTTTTTGGCACCCGAGACCAGTTTCGTGGAAGACAATTTTTCCACAGCCTGGGGACAGGGGATGGTTTGGGGATGATTCAAGCACATTACATTTATTATACACTGATTTCTATTATTACTATATTGTAATATGTAAGGAAATAATTATACAACTCGCCATAATGTAGAATCAGTGAGAGCCCTGAGCTTGTTTTCCTGCAACTTGATGGTCCCATCTGGGGGTGATGGGAGACAGTAATAGATGATCAGGCATTAGATTCTCATTAGGAGTGTGCAACCTAGATCCTTCACATGCACAGTTCACAGTCTCATGCTCCTATGAGAATTTAATGCCACCACTGATCGGACAGAAGGCAGACTCAAGAGATAATGCTCACTGGCCCACCAGTCACCTTCTGCTTGCAGCCAGGTTCCTAACAGGCCAGGTTCCAGTCCATGGCCCAGGGCTTGAGGATCCCTGTTCTAAAGACTTGCCCATTTAGAAAAAAAACAAATAGGAGACAAACAGCAAACTGCATTCGAACTCCCCCACTGTCTGAAAACTGCAGTGTCTGTTGTACTCATAGCTGTCTCCTTAGCACTTAGTCCAGGGCCTGAACATGAAATACTTTGGACGGATGGATGGATGGATGGATGGATGGATGGATGGATGGACGGACAGACAGACAGATGGATGGATGGATGGACGGATGGATGGATGGACGGACAGACAGATGGACAGACTGATGGACGGACGGATGGATGGATAAACAAAAGAATGAATGGATGATTATGTGTTATTTAGATGGACACCCCAGTTATGAACTACATATTCAAATCTCAGGCTATTTATTATCTGAAAACATATTGACAGGAAATATATTTTCTGTAGAATTTAATCTTTCAGAGCCCAATTTAAAATATTTTCTACCTGTAGTATGTATAACCTTATTCGCTCATTAATTATATATTATACTCATTTATAGGAACTAATTTTTAGTTTTTCTACAAATTTCATAAAATCAGTTGTAATATAAATGCTCGTTTTCAAATTTAGTTTGCCAAAACAACCTTTTGTACATCCTCAAACAACAAAGAATGAGCTACTAAAAGAAATACTAAAAAATATAAAATCAAAAGTAGCTTCAAAGTGACTTCTCAAAGGTCAAGTTGGTCTTACACACTTCTGAGTGGGAATACAGTTAAAAGAACATTTGTTCAACACTGTAATTCATTTTCTACACAGTAAACTGTGAGGTTTCTACATGAAATGTAAAAATAAATATGCTGAATCAAAGCAGAAACCATGATTTTTATGAAGTAAAATGCAAGCGTTCATTAGAATTCAGGAAACATAACATTTTTTTTGCTGTTTTTTCTGCAGTCACGACTTCTGGAGAGGCCACTGCACAAGGCTCTAACTCCTTCATCTATTTATACACAGGCTCAATCTGCTAACTCCTTGGGAGAGTCCAGGATACCAAATAATAATCATCATAATAATTATTATATTTAGAGACAAGTTATTCCTTTTTTCTGGTCAAAATAATAAGACTTCCCAGAAAAGCTGAACATTCAAATTTCAAATCATTCCTTGAGTGTCAGTCCTAACTCCTCTTAATACAAACCTTTCTTTTTATTCCCAAAGCAACCTCAATCCAAAGTATTAACTACAGCTACAAATGAAATCTCAAACTAGAGTTGATTTTCCTGGTAACTGGCTTTGGAAAGTGAAGAAAGCACTGCCTAGAGCAGAAGTCAGTTCATGGGCCATTTCTGAGGTTGTGGCCCTGAGCTAACCTCCCTCCTCCTCCTCCCCAGACCTCAGTGAGCACCTCTGTAAAGGGGGCAGGAGTAGGCTCTCTACTAAATTTGCTGCCTCCCTTATCCCTGTTCTTGGAGGTAGCAGGGATTCCACCTTTGCAACACACACACCTCCTCTGCTGTCACAAAGCCACTCAAACTTCACAGCCTGTAAGACAGATTTCTTCCATGTTATGTAAGAGTTTGGACTAGATGACCACAAAATTTCCTTTTAAATCTCTATTTCTTTAGTGTTATATCTTGTATCCAATCTTCAGAATGTTCACTCACAAATAAAGTCATCCCATTTCACTTGTTTGGAAAATCAATGGAAGTCCCTATTTTAGAAGAGGTTCAACAAACGTGAAGCTCTAGTTGAGATGTTCCTCAAAGTAAAATAACTTGAAAGGTCATGATTTCACTATTAACCAGGCAAACTCTTCCTGGGATCTCCTTAGAATAGTAAAATAAGTGGATAAAAATAAATCTTTCTGTGAGGTGAACATGCAAATAACTTGGGAAGCAGCAACCTTAAAGACCATTTACTTTTACTAAGAAAACACTAACTACCAAATGCTACCACTTACCTGGAAAGAGAAGAAGAAATGTGGGCTATCTGGAGACCTGATCCAGGGCCCAAATGTAGTATTAAGGATTAGCACTATATTATGAGATACAGTCTTCAGAATATTTTTGTTGGTCTATTTTGCAACCAAGGCCTAGACTCTTTACAATTAAAGCATCCTGCTCTGTATAATAATTTTTTTTTCTATTTAACTAATGCACTCAACCTTCTACCAACAGCTGGTATGTGGCACAATCATCACTAAGTCCTTCCACAATACACAGAGCAATCGCTGCTCTTTAAACACAATATAAAGGAAGATAAGTGTCCAGCCTCAATATGGTTGGAACTCCTTCTTAGCAATTCATTCTTAAACCATAGACTTTTAGGCCCAAAAGGCAAGAAAGTCAGGCTCAGCATACATGATCTCCTGCTCGTCAGTGGGCCAGATCAGTGCCTATCTCTGACAAAACTATCATTCACCTGCAATGATGCAAGAAAAATCGAAATAACATATGTTTTTAAAAATCTAAGTCTATACAATTTATGGGTACATGCCTTTGGCTATTAAAGATTCTCTCTTTATAAAATGATGAGGGGCTGGGCGCGGTGGCTCAAGCCTGTAATCCCAGCACTTTGGGAGGCCGAGGCAGGTGGATCATGAGGTCAAGAGATCGAGACCACCCTGGTCAACATGGTAAAACCCCATCTCTACTAAAAATACAGAAAATTAGCTGGGCATGGTGGTGTGTGCCTGTAATCCCAGCTACTCAGGAGGCTGAGGCAGGAGAATTGCCTGAACCCAGGAGGCGGAGTTTGCAGTGAGCCAAGATCCCGCCATTGCACCCCAGCCTGGGTAACAAGAGCGAAACTCCATCTAAAAAAAAAAAAAAAAAAAACATGGTAAGGACAGCAGAGAGTAATGTTCTTAATTGGAAAAATTAAAACTTGACATACTGTTGGTCTCCCAATCACTTTTTTAAAAATTTGTATTGATTCAGAATAAAATCTAACTGCCTGAGCTTTCCTCCCTGGAATTATGAGAGTAGCTATTCATGTGTAAAAATTCATCAGAATTTACCAAAAATCACACAGACCACAGAGTCAGGCTGCTTTGAAGCAGCAAAGATGGCAGTGTCCACAGACAAATGACCCAAATAGAACACACAGTCTGAAAGTAGAACGTGAACCTGTGACCCTCAATACCCAGGAGCCTGATATCTGTAACAAAAGTTAATGTGAAGGAAATAAACAGTTCCAGTAGAACGCTGAATGCATGGAGTGTAGCAGTGTGTTAGCAAAATGGCAAAAAATTCATATAGCATTGAAGTTGGACTTCACAAGCTAAGACATCCAACAAAATCCAAAGAAAATAAGGAACTTCCATAGCCACCAGAAGAACAAACACACGATAATTAATTTTAGTTGATCTCAAACTTGTCTTAAACCAAAAATCTTATACTCACATTAATGTCTTGATTGAATATCACAATGCAAAACACTCACACATTATGTAAAAGGATTCTATCTGGAGCTGGGCGCAGTGGTGCACACCTATAGTCCCAGCTACTCAGAAAGCTGAGGCAGGAGGATCCCTTGAGACCAGCTCAAATCTACCCTGGGAAACATAGGGAAACCCTTTCAGGTAACAGGAGGAAAAATGCAGCATGATTACATTTTTCTCTTGTTAAGGCACTGTCATTTAAGTATAAACCTGGAGTATTCACAATAGAATTCAGGTTTACCAGATTAGAGCACAGTAAGCAGTGTCAGATGGCTGTGGAAGGATGCGTGTTTCCAAAATCTACAGGTCTCAAGAAGGAAAAACACAAATGGCATGCCTTATACACCTTGCTTAGTGAAGAGCTGCAGTTTAAACTGTTTAGAGTACCAAATTGTGTTAACTTTTGAAATCCCGTCAGTGCTGACTACTGAGAGTATCAAAAATCTCTTTAGAGCTGTTGTTATATTTATAATTTCTAAAAGGTGAAGGAAGACAGGTAGATGAATTTCTGTTAAAAGCCCTTCCTGCTGGGCACAGTGGCTCACACCTGTAATCCCAGCACTTTGGAAGGCCGAGGCGGGTGGATCGTCTGAGGTCAGGAGTTCAAGACCAGCCTGGCCAACATGATGGAACCCCGTCTTTACTAAAAATACAAAAATTAGCAGGGCATGGTGGTGGGCACCTGTAATCCCAGCTACCCTGAAGGCTGAGGCACAGAATCACTTGAAACTGGGAGGCGGAGGCTGCAGTGAGCTGAGAGCAAGCCACTGCACTCCAATGTGGGCGACAAAGCAAGACTTCATCTCAAAAGAAAAAAGGCCATTCCTAAGTGTTCCATGTAAGAAGAGACAGAGTATTTGCTTATGGTGTCTGTTTAACAAGCCAGCCATTTAATTTTCAATAAGATCAACAAAAAAGAAATAGATGCATAGATATGTGATTTTGAGGGGGAAAAAAAAGTCAGACTTAAAATGTAAGCAAAATATGGAAAGTGACCTCAAAAAAAAAAAAAAAAAAAAAACCGGAAAAAAAATCATGTACCCAAAAGGGTATCTGGTCTTACTCTCCACTGAGCCGCTGGCCATGGCCTGTGCTTCAAGTGGCTCTTGGTGGCAGTTCAGGACCAGGGGACCTGTAGTAAGTTATCTACCTAATTCTGTATGAGCCAACTCACCCCCACTCCCAGGATATTATTCCACATGGAAACCCTCTCTCCTCTCTTTTCCCACACCATGAGAGCCCTCTCCTTCTCAAAACCCACCTCAGTTTTCATAGCTTCCACAAAAATAAATCAATAAACAAATAACCCTGGCTTGCAGACATCTCCTTCTAATTTTACACACCCATAGCATTTACGCACTCAATGGGATAGAGCACTAAGCACACATCGGATGACTGATACAAGTATTTTCTCTGGGATTGGATCACGGATAATCTGGGATAAAAAAGAATATAAATATTATTCACTGCGTATTTTGGAAAAATCATAGTCAGCAATTCCATTATCCTAAATATAAATATTTCTGCAGAAACAAAGCCTTACTACCAGGGTTTAATCTTCATCAAAACAAACCATTACCTGTGCTTAATGGACCAGAGCTGTTGAAACCCCACAAAGAAACCAGCCCAATCTGGATGTTTGGTCTGGAAATGCTATCTGAGTATAAAGAGAACAGCTCGCTAATTACATTTTCCATGGCTGTAAGTTCTGCATGACACAAGCAAAACCACGGAATTCTCATCCAGAAGTTCTTGCCTCCCCATTTGCAGCTACCTCTCCCCAGAACTTTTGTTACTAGAGTCTGTCTTTGGGAGCTGAGATGAAACGCACTCAGTGGCTTTTCAAACCCAAAGAATGAGGCAGGGCAAAGTCCCTGACAGTCTAGGGTGGTCCTGCCCCTCACTTTGTACCCCACCACCCAATGGCATTAACTGTCTTGGATTTTGTGTCTTCGTTCCTTTTTGATGCTTTCTGGTGTGAATTTTTCCTTGTCAGGTTGGCTGATGATGGGACAGGAGCCAGAAGGGACACAGAAGCATCATAGACAGTAGCAAGGAGAGGATGTCTATAAGCACTGGGCAAACAGCTCCTAGAGAGGTAAGTGCTGAAGGCCTTCACCATCAGTGCTTCTGAGAAGATGCTTCTCCTTACTGTCCGCATCACTGCACACCTCTTCCACTCTTCAATATACTGGTTTGGGTTTTTTCCTCTCCAGCCTTAAAATATGGAACATTTCAATACAAGGTTCAGGTCTTTTTTTCATGAAAGAGATATCCTGAGCTTCCAGAGATATATTTTTTTAAATTATAATTAAAGTAATGCTGAGAAACACTTCAACAGAATCCTCTAAAATACATGTATTACTGACAAAATTATACAGCCATGATTTACAGCCACTGAAGTGGCACTGAATGTCACATCTGGTCATGAGCAATTTTATATTTAATGTCAAGCCCATGCACAGTTGGGAATGTCAGAGAAAAGACTGGCAGTCCAGTAACCCCCTAAAACATGCTCCTATATGCCACCACAGGGCTATTTTCTGGGGTAAACTGAGGTTCCTTCTAGAAATATCATCAAGGCCTGGACTGAACCCAACATCCTCTCACTTTCACCAGCGTAAACTGTCTGTCTCAACTGTGCCTGGCCCTGGGCAAATGATGGGAGTAAAAAGGGGAGGAGAGGGGGCTCCAGTCCCCAGGAGCTCACAGGCAGTGAGAAAGACGCCGTGGATACTAAATGGTACAACGCATGGGGCCACCGCTTACAGGGAGCATACAGGGAGCAGAGAGAGAGAGAAATATCAAGCATGCAAGGAGCAAAGAGAGAGAGAAATGAATTCTGCCTAGGAAGGCAACTAGAAAAAGTCCCGCGGAAGACCTAAGATTTCAATCGGGTATCAAAGGAAGAGCAGGAGTTAAATAAGAACATAAGTCAGGGAGGGAATTCTTCGGACAAAAGAATCCCTCTTGAAAAATCTCTTCCCCCCTCCCTTCCCCAGTGGTTTGGAGTGAATAAAACCAACCCAGGATTTTAAACTAGCTAACCTAGACTTTTCACTACTGTTGTGGTTTCTCCAACGGTTGTCTGTCTTCAGCTCGTCACCTATTCATAACATCTATAAAAGCAAACTACTGAATCTGCAGAGGCAGAATTTTTACAAGATTAGTAACACTAGGGTGAAATGTAATCCTGTAGATTGCCTTTCTGGTCACGTGCTCATGCGCACACACCAAGCCATGAGAGTAGACAGGAAGCTTCACGTGCTGCGCTAGGCTTCCGTTGCATTAAGCGCTTTGTACATTTTAGCATAAACTGACAAAATTCAAGGGCTATGCATCTACTTTTAAACTAAACCATTTCAGTAAGTCACTGAATACTTTATTCAGAAAACGAGATTTCTACAAGCCAATTCGTTCTTCTTACCTCCATGGGAAAAGCTTTGAAATTAACCGTGTGCTCAGAACCACGCTGGTTTTCTCTTCCCCAGTGAAATCTCACTTCGTACAGTTCAAATTCATGCCCTTGAGGCAATGGTCCTCCCGAGAGAACTGAAAAAGAAGATAAATGTTATTGAGTTACATCACACATTTATTAGCTCAGCATTATAAACATTAGAAACTTTTTTTTTTCACCAAAATGCTCTCACAGGCTCTACAGATTAAATTCATAAAGCCAAATGAGAAATGTATCACAATTGTGAGGTGAATTTAAACTATTTAGGCTTGGCTGATATTCTTGTATTGGCCATTCAGACATAGCAGAAGTTCAAATACTCTGAAAAACTCGTAATGACATATATATATATATATATATATATATATATATATATATACACACACACACATATATTTAAATTTCCTGTGTGTTTTCAGTTGATTAGTAGACAAGGAAAACAAATTCCTCCCTTAGAGACTTAAGCTTGGCACTGATCAAGAGACAAATATATGGCTTGACTCTGACCAGTAATATTCTGTAGACACATAAATAAATTAAATCACATTTGCAAATCATCCACTTGCACTAGTAGGCTTTCAATCTAGACAACAGGTGTGTGGACTGACAAAATTATTCGTGAAGAGGACTGATCAGCACTAAGTTAATCAACAGTGAAATCACACTTTAATAGCTGATGGACATTCATTAGCACAAACGACACTAAATAAAATTGCGATAAAATATGGACGACACTCAAAGTACTAGCATCGGTCCCACAGGACCATGTGTCTCTTTCTCTTTGCTGGATATGATCAAGAACTTTATCCCCAACAAGGACACGCTAAAGGATGATGAAAAATACATTTGCATGAGAACCTGTCTTAAAGCAATAAAATTCTTTAGTTAAAACCTCCCTGACAGCATATGTACCAACTTGAAATAAAGTTTCTTACAAAAAAAAATGGTCAATTTCAACACAAATAAAAGTTGTTTAACTCAGGTCATTTTTCCTCTGGCAACTCCCAATTCTGAACAGTATCAACTAAGAACTTCATGTTATTTAGCTAACAAAATTCAACACCTTCCCTTTCCTAGAAGCAGATGTTTTGAAACAGATCATCCTTCACACTTGGGTTGCCTTAAGGAGGACCCAGAAGATTCCACACCTCTCTCGAGGAAGAGTTCTGTCATTCATCCTTACCCTAAAACTCAAAAGAGAAGAAGGCCAATTGGGGCAACAATATTTACATGTTTGGTTGGTTCTTCATCTAACGACTTGTTCC
Organism: Saimiri boliviensis; assembly: GCF_048565385.1. NCBI lineage: Eukaryota > Metazoa > Chordata > Mammalia > Primates > Cebidae > Saimiri > Saimiri boliviensis. The sequence goes on from NC_133463.1 coordinate 13,216,179, forward strand.
AAAAAAGGATTTAAGGCTGCTTAGGTCAAGGTACATACAATAGAGTCAGACAGAGTAAATTAGGAAGAAGAACAAAGAGAAACAAAGAAAGAGGCAGAAAACAGACAGAGAAATGAGGCTATAGGACACAAGGGAGGTCATGGAGTCCTAGCTAAACATACCCTACAAATCTGCTCCCAAGCTTTCTACAAACTCAAATAATGAAGACAAGGAACATCCAGAGCAAGAAGTAACTTTAATTTTTCAACTGGATACATGTCACATCAAGGGGAAGGGAAAGTGAGATTCGTGACCTTTAGTATAAGATCGTCATGCATGATTTTAGATTTTAGTGTTTGCCCTCATGTCTGGTCTGATTTAGGTCACACAACAAATCCAAGGGGAGAGGGTTATCATCAACTCCACAGATAGGGCAGAAGAGCGTATGAGAGGGACTGAGTGTGACCTGCCACAGTCAGACTCCGAGCAGGCTCCAGGACAGCGCCTGGAACTCGAACCTTCTGACCCATGCACCACGGGTGAGGCAGAACAGGGAAAGCCAAATTTCGGTATCTGTGAGCATGAACCACAAAACAATGAATTATCTAAGTCTAGATTTATAAACTGAAGTTGCTCCTTGGAGAACTGCACTTCATCCTATTTCCCAGAACAATCTAAAACATTTTAATACGTGGCTCAGAAAGGTTTATAGATATTCAGAAGCACAGTGCAAGCTCACTTCACCTTCCTCTTCAATAAACATCCATTCTGTGGATTTAAGAATGTATGAAATGTTTCTAAATAACCTCACAACTCATTCCTTTCTCTTGGCTGTCCAAATTTGGTCTTAAGAAATACCAGGAAGGAGACCAGGAGTCTACCCACTGTGGACCCCACCTCCCAAACCAAAAAGAAAAAAAAAAAAAACAGAAAATAAACCCCTCGTTACCCCCAACAACAGTGGGACCCAAGGCCCCAGCAGGTGAACTCTACAATGCCACTTCTAAAACAAAGCGATAAAACCGTCCTAGAAAAGGCTCAGCTCTACGTGGCTAAGGAAAGAGAAAGAGGAGTATCATGAAATGAAGCACATGTGAAATGGGAAAGAGGATTTTTAAAACTCCTTCCCCAAAACCCCTTTATCACATATACTCAGAATGCACACACACAAAGGCACATGGTATTTCTAAAAACTGTTCTGTTACAGAGCAGTTTACTAGTTGTACTAGTCAACAGCCATCTACTAGTACTGTCATATGGAAATAAATGATACAGCTTGTAGCTGGTCTTGACAGTGATTTCAAAGGACCATAAAGAGATCCATGCTTCAAAAATATACTCCCCACATGACTAATGCTCAAAATTTTCTTAACAGCAATGAAGCCTTTCACTTAAACTTGGAAACGGTTTAAATGAAACACCGTGGAAATTCAAACTGCAGAGACCCATGTTTTGATAGGAAGAACTTCAAAATCCAGGAGAATTTACTTATCCTTCCAACTGGTATTTTTTTTGGTCTTCTACTACATGTATCAGGTACTGCGTTAAGTATTTAGGATACATTGATTTTGACAAAACAGACAAAATTCCCTGGCCTTGTAGATCTTACATTCTATTAGGTTAAAGTGTAAATTCATGTATTTGTCAAGATCATATTTTTTCTGGGTCATATCTGGTTACTACATGGCAGGTTTATTAACTGTGATGTCATGATACTCAATAAAACTACAATAAAATAGTTATATTCTATGAAGTGAAGGGAACACTGAGAAGGGAAGCGTTTTGCCCCAGCCTGGTTCTCCAGGGAGAGGTGATGAAGAGGAGGCTGTCAGCCAGGAAACAGGCTCTGGGAACCTTTCATTGTTGCTGCAGATGAATAACCCAAAGTTAAACCACACTAAAGTCACATGGCCACACAATGCCATAAAAAATGACCAAATTCTGAATTCAGAGTTTTATGAGGTTCCAGGTAAGAGCATTACCCGTTCATCCCCCAAGAATGATTGTGTTTATGGACTGAAAATAAATAGCGGCTCTGTTTTATCCTTCTGGCCACATCCTCTTCAGACATTATTCTCCCTTTTCACGGCTTACATTTTTCTTTCTAGTAAAGAAATGAATCATATCAGAAGGGGCAGCTTTTTCCTACATTTATGAAAATCAAATTTTGCTGAGTAATATTGGGTCACTACACGGCAGGTGTATTAATTATGATGTCATCTGGTTCAATAAAGTTACAATGAAAAAACACGAAACTCCTACTGATGACATGCTGAATTTTTTTAGAAAAGGAACTTGTGAAAAGAATATAAAACAAACTGACACCATTGCCACAGCCTCCATTTTCTTTAATGCTCTTCAATAAAAACTTGGCAATTGCATTTATAAGACATAAAAAAGAGTTCCCTGAGGAAGCTTCTGCAAGATTTGAAAACCCCATAGAGATTTGAAATATATACCTTTATCTAAATCTATCTAAGATTCTACAATCCTTTGCTGAAAACAAATTTACCAGATAATTCAAAGGCTAGTGCTCAAGCTTTATTCCTTCTCTTTTAATTTGACTTCAACACTAAGTTTTGAGACCAACTCGATGCCTGGACCTGTGTTGATTACTGAGTGCATAAGCGAGAAAGATCCAGCCTCGGTGTTGACCAGGCAGTCTCAGTGCTTAAGGGACTAAACTGAATACTCTATATAGAACACATCAAGAACGGGAAAGGGTAGCAGGCCAACCAGCGAGGGGACAAGCCAGTAACAAGCGTGAATCATCAAGTCCGAGAAGACGTTCCCAAGAAGATGCCAGCCCAGCTGAGTTTTGAATAAGCTGAGAGGTGAAAAGTACATGCAGAGTAGAGCAAGGAGCCTGAGAAAGGCTCTCAGACATGAAGCCACTTAAGTGTGTTCTGGAAGAACAAAATCAGAAGTGAGTGAGTCAAAGGTGGCCATGAGGAGACATGCCTATGCTTAGGAGCTGGAGTTTCTCCTGCCCGGAACCATGGAGGGCTTTTAACCAGGGGACTAACATGATCATACTTGCAGTATTTAAAATACTATTTAATTTAAAGTATTTTAAGTGTTATTCGTGCAGGATCTGCACAGATGACAGAATAACAAAAGGGAAGCCTATCCAGTTAGAAAGCTGCTATCATGCCCAGTCACAGATGGTGAGGCCAGGAGATGGAGCCTGCAGAGCCATACCTCCAACACAGAGGAACCCCCACAGCAGAGGGTCCCTGGTGCACCACCCAAAGAATCTAAAGGGTTCATTCTTATTTTATTTATTGCTATTTATTTATTTATTTATTTTTGAGATGTGTCTCACTGTCACCCAGGCTGGAGTGCAGTGGTGCGATCCTGGCTCACTGCAACCTCTGCCTCCCGGGTTCAAGTAATTCTCCTGTTTCAGTTTCCCTAGTAGCTAGGATTGCAGGTGTGCCCCACCATGGCCGGCTAATTTTTATATTTTTAGTAGAGATGAAGTTTCACCATGTTGGCCAGACTGGTCGTGAACTCCTGACCTCAAGTGATCTGCCTGCCTCAGTCTCCCAAAGTGCTGGGATTACAGGTATAAACCACCATGCCCACCCCCAAAGGCTTCATTTTTAATGGGTTTAAAGACTTCATAACCTCAGAGTAACTTTGAAGGAATTCCAACTCTATCTCTAAAACTTCCCTCAAAATAGTATTAATTGGTTCTTTTTTAACATTTGAAGCCTTAAAAGCAAAAAATTTTCAATATTTTTAAAGTGTTTTTGGCTTTTAACCTATGGTTCTATTAAACATCTTCAGCTCTTAAGGGTAAAGATCACAACAATAGCACAGAGAGTGGGCCAGGCAAAGTGAAGCAGGAGCAAAGCGATACAGATGACAGCAACTAACCAGTAATTCAAATGCAACGAAATTAGCCAATAACAAAGACAGTCATTAACTCAACCAGGTACAGGGGCTCACACCTGTAATCCCAGCACTAAGGGAGGCTGAGGCAGGAGAATCACTTGAGCCCAGGAGTTCATGACCAGCTTGGGTAACATAGCAAAACCCCTGTCTCTACTAAAAATTGAAAAATTAGCTGGGCATGGTGGCAGGCCTGTAGTCCCAGCTACCAGAGAGGCTGAGGCGGGCGGATTACTTGAGCCCAGGACTTGAAGTGAGCTATGACTGCACTCCAGCTTGGGCAACAGAATAAGACCCCGTCTATAAAAAGAAAAAGAAAAAAAAGAAGGAAAAAGAAATTTCGCCCTGACATTTCCTATAAATAAAAAAGAGCCTCTTCTTCAGTGAAAATAATTTTTAAGATATTTTTGACAATTTCATCTTTAAATCAGCACGGTTGCTAAGAAATATTGTAAAAAGTTGTCATGTTTCCGGGGGGGGGGGGGGAACTAGGATTAATAATCATCATCATCTATCCTAAAATTGGTATTGAGAATTGTAAGAGACCCAGAAGTAAAACCTTCTAATTAAAGTTTCTATAATAAGTTACAGCAAAGGGCACACATGACCTATCTTGATTAGCAATTTCTCCCATAATGATGGTCCATTAAAACTGTCATTACCCTTAAGACATCGCTTATAGTAAGCTGGAGTGACACTATTGCACAAGAATGGGCAGCCTCACACATTTCCTCACTACCTCAGTATCAAACCACTCAAGCTAGAAATCTAGAATTTTTGTGTGTGTGCTTACACTCCTCTTTATACCACTGCAAAGATGTTTAATTATAATTTGCCTGTGTACCTTAAATGTTAATATTCCTAAGGGACAGTGACCCATTTGTCCTGCTGAGAAGCTAAATGATACATGTGGCAGCCTTAATAAAATTCTCCATACTCCAGAAGATAACAGGATCAATAGACTGGTCAGATCACCCTGAAATGTGATGCTTGCTTCGACTCCATGTTAGGAGGGAGGGACTCTGCTACCTTGAAATCTGCCCAGGGCAGAGGTAGAAATATAGTGACAGAATCTGAAACCAGGTGCAGTTATGGGGGTCCATCCTGGCCATCTCTTCACTGATCCCCTCCACTCCCCTGCTCCACATAACTAACCCATGCGATTCCATAGACTGCATCACAGAGTTCACTCCTGTGTCTTCCCTCCTTTTCCACTGATACTGCAATGCCTGCAGTTTTGGTTGAGTCTCTTGTACTAACTTTCAAACTGCCTCACACTCTCTCCCAGAGCCCATCTCATTCAGTGCTGTCAGCTTTTCTTTAAGCAATGTTCTAATTATGACTTTATCATTAAAAAAAATTAAGATTCTACTTTTTAGCGTCTGCGCAGGGTCCCTCATGAATTTGCTCCAACATACCCTCTCTATTATATTTCCTGTTAACCCCCTTTATCATGAACAAATCTTCTCTTCCAGGCATATTGAAGGATTAGCCTTTCCTTATACAACCTCTAGAACTTCCCATATCTGTACCCTTTTTGCAAGCTGTCCCTTCTTCCCACCCACCCCAGGCTCCCCATATCCAAAGGCTATTCATCCTTCAAGGATTATTTCAAATGCTATTTCCTCCACTAAGAGGAATCCTTAAGAATTTCCACCAAAATCCTTCCCAAAGAATTTCCACCAAAAATAATCTCTCCCTGTATAGCTATAATACATTCTATGACCTACCACTGAATCCTCCTTGAGGGCAGGCTTTGGATCTGATTTACACTTACCTTATCCAAAGCATGTTACTGCTTGTAAAAGATGAAACCAAGATTGCCAACCACACCCTGCAGGCCAGATGAAACCGGTGAACATATATGTTTAGGTCACAGGTGCACATCTCCAGCTTCTCCTCACACATTAAACATCTGGCAAGCTAGGGCTGCTCTCTGCAGCTCGTCAGTTCCTGCAGTCCCCACCACCCCTATTGTCTTGTCTGCTGACAATGCAGATGAAGCAGAGGGTCAGTAGCTATTTACAATCTTTTCCTCTCCTGGTTGCTCTCATATATAGTATTATATCTTCCTGGGTCTAAAAGACAAGTGACTCTGTACCTCCCATTGTAAATAATCAATAAGTAAGTATTGAGGGATGGAGGACTGTCACGTGAGCAACAGCTGAAAGCACTAATGTCTGAAAAGAAAAATGGCAATTGCTTGTTATGATGACTGTAGTATTTGAAAGAACATCAGTGTGGAAATATAATTATATTTGTTCTAAAGAAGTCCAGAGACCTAAAAGACAAACGATGACACAGACCATAGAACCTTTTGACTTTAGGAACTGCTCAAAAGCAAAATGGATTTTCTTGTGAGAAATGGACTTCCTTCCCTGAGCTATTCAAGCTGAGGCTGCCCACCACCTGTCAGGGAGTCTGAGATGAGAGGCTGCACTGGTCCATGCCACTCAGAGAGCCTGTCACTACAGCCCCTTTCCTAAGCTCCTCTGCTGTCTATGGGGAAACAGAACATTGAACAAAGGGGCACACAGTCTATACAGATGCACTGCTTACAGGGTACATGCAGGAGAAGTGAGTTCAGGAGGAAACCTTGAGAAACGCTGCTATGTAAGCACACTGGAACATGAAGCACCAGCAGAGAAAAGGCAGTCAAAATCAAGAAGACATGTCAGGCAACTGTGTGGCCCAGAGACTAACAGGAGAGAGAAATTCCAGAAATTCCATTTCAAATGCAGTAGAGTTAAAGTTCAGTAAGAATATGAAAATGCCCATTGGATTTAGAGGATGATGAGTTCATCAGTGACTTTTGCTTGAGAAGTGCCAGCAGAGAGGGATGAAGGGAGGGGCTCATGGCCCTGAAAAGCCTCAAATTTAAATTAAGGCTATAACCCCAGATGGGATTATATATACAGGAACAATACCATTGTGATTATGTTAAAAGTTTTAGTTTGATAAGTCTAAACATTCAAATTATACTACAATTGTTCTAAACTTTTTTGGCAATTCTTTATGATTTGTTAATATAAAAAGAGCAAAAATAAAAAACACAATCACCCAGGCCAAACACAGCTTCAGGTAGGGCTGAAGTTTTAGCACAGTGGTATTGTGAAGTCAGCATTAATTTCTAAAAAGAACTGTCTTTCTTGTATGGATTCTTTTTTAATTTACGAAGACAGTATGCTGTATTTCCAGGGGGTACCCTCCAGTTACACAAGGAAGACTGCACTCAAACATTTATCTGCCATCCCTTCTCAATTCTCACTAAATGAAAAGGGCATAATTTGCTGGAGCAAAACGAACAAGACCGGAGATCAACAGCAAAAGAGAAATGCCCAAAAAACTGGGCGGTGGTGGAAAGCAGACTGAAAGGTGGGGTAGTGATTCAGCAAAACAGACAAAGCTAAAAGCTAAATAACTACAGGAAGAAGGCCGCAAGAGGCAGACAACTTCTACCACAGAACCTAGATGCTATGGTTTGAGTGCCTGCATCCCCCTCCAAAGTTCATGTTGAAACTGAATCCCCAGTGCAACAGTATAAGATGTCTAAGAGGTCATCAGGTAAATGGGATGAGGGCTCTGCTCTAAGGAAGAGATGAGGCTCTTAAGGGCTCCAGGGAGCCTGTTTGACCCTCTGTCTCAGACCATGTAAGAATACAGCACCGAAGCGCCATGTACAGAGCAGAGGAAGAGCCCTCAACAAACACCAGATCTGTCAGCACCTTGATCTTGGACTTCCGAGCCTCCAGAACTACGAGAAATACACTTCTATTACTTATAAATTACCCACTGCAAGGTATTTTTTTAATAGCAGCCAAACAGACTAAGACACCAGGAAAGACTCAGGAGGTGGGGGCATTAGAGATACTACTGAATGTGGCAGTGCAGAGTAGGAAACTGAAAACAGAAAAGCAGATTTAAAGTGTTTAAAAGGAACAGTTAAACCCCATCACACATGGTCAGGCATGATGATGAGATCTCCGGCAGAAGATGAAAGGAATGTAGACACACTAAATGGTAACAGTCTCCTGTCTGTGCCAACAACCAGAAAGCTGGGGGCCAACTTGAGCCACCCCCAACACCAAAACAAAAACACAAACAGGAAATAAGCATACTCCAGATAAACTGATATAAGCTATGAAGACTCCACCAGCAACATGGCCAGGTCCTTCCTTGATCGTGGTACTGTGAAGCCCAACAGTCCTCAAACCCTACCCAGGTGCACAGAGCTTCTGATCTGCGACTCAGTCTTTTTTTTTTTTTTTTTTTTTTGAGACGGAGTTTCGCTCTTGTTACCCAGGCTGGAGTGCAATGGCGCGATCTCGGCTCACCGCAACCTCCGCCTCCTGGGTTCAGGCAATTCTCCTGCCTCAGCCTCCTGAGTAGCTGGGATTACAGGCACATGCCACCATGCCCAGCTAATTTTTTTGTATTTTTAGTAGAGACGGGGTTTCACCATGTTGACCAGGATGGTCTCGATCTCTTGACTTTGTGATCCACCCATCTCAGCCTCCCAAAGTGCTGGGATTACAGGTTTGAGCCAGCACGCCCGGCGCAACTCAGTCTTAAATATGAAAAAAGAGTCAAAGATCACCGGACATTTGAGGAGAACCTCCAAAATAAAAGAGGGATACCAAAATAAATAGAAAAAGGAACCAAGGGTAAACAGAGACATGCAGGGATAGAAAAGAAGCGATATAGAAAAGAATGAAGAAAGATGGTACACTCATGAAATAAAAAGTGGATGTTCTTTAAAAAAAAAAAGTTTTTAATTGCAGCATAAGTTCAATGTTTTAGAAATTAAAAACAAGAAAGCAGAAAGTAAGAGTTCAATCGAAAGACTAAACAACTGTAAAACATATTGACAAAATTAAGAAACTGCATCAACTAATGGGCAAAACAACCAGCTAGCATCAAAATGGCAGGATCAAATTCACACATAACAATATTAAACTTAAATATAAATGGGCTAAATGCCCCAATCAAACTAGCAAATTGAATAACAAGTCAAAAGCCATCGGTATGCTGGATCCAGGAAACCCATCTCACATGCAAGGATACATACAGGCTCAAAATAAAGGGATAGAGAAACATCTACCAAGCAAATGGAGAGCAAAAAAAAAGCAGGAGTGGCAATCCTTCTCCCTGATAAAATAAACTTTAAGCCAACAAAGATCAAAAAAGACAAAGAAGGGCATTACATAATGGTAAAAGAATCAATGCAACAAGAAGAGCTAATGATCCTAAATATATACACACCCAATACAGGAGCACCCAGATACGTAAAGCAAGTTCTTAACGATCTACAAAGAGACAGACTCCCACTCAATAATAGTGGGAGACTTTAACACTCCACTGTCAATATTAGACAGATCAACGAGACAGAAAATTAACAAGGATATCCAGGACTTGAACACAGATCTGGACCAAGCAAACCTAAAAGACATATACGGAACTCTCCACTCCAAATCCACAGAATATACATTCTTCTCAGCACCACATCACATCTACTCTAAAACTGACCACATAATTGGAAGTAAATCACTCCTCAGCAAATGCAAAAGAACTGAAATCATAACAAACAGTCTCTCAGACCACAGTGCAATCAAATTAGAACAAAGGATTAAGAAACTAACTCAGAACTGCACAACTTCATAGAAACTGAACAACTGGCTCTTGAATGTTGACTGGATAAACAATGAAATGAAGGCAGAAATAAAGATGTTCTTCGAAACCAATGAGAACAAAAAGACAATGTACCAGAATCTCTGGAACACATTAAAAGCAATGTCTAGAGAAAAATTTATAGCAATAAATGCCCACATGAGAAGCAAGGAAAGATCAAAAATCAACACCCTATCATCGAAATTGAAAGAGCTAGAGGAGCAAGATCAAAAAAACTCAAAAGCTAGCAGAAGACAAGAAATAATTAAGATCAGAGCAGAACTGAAGGAGAGAGAGACACAAAAAAACCCTTCAAAAAAATCAATAAATCCAGAAGCTGGTTTTTTGAAAAGATCGACAAAATAGACCACTAGCCAGATTAATAAAAAAGAAAAGAGAGAATAATCAAATAGATGCAATTAAAAAAACGATAAAGGGGATACCACCACTGATTCCACAGAAATACAAACTACCATCAGAGATTACTACAAACAATTCTATGCACATAAACCAGTAAACCTGGAAGAAATGGATAAATTCCTGGACACTTGCACCCTCCCAAGCCTAAACCAGAAACAAGTTGAAGCCCTGAATAGACTAATAACAAGGGCTGAAGTTGAGGCAGCAATTAATAGCCTATCTACCAAAAAAAGCCCAGGTCCAGATGGATTCACAGCCGAATTCTACCAGACATACAAAGAGGAGTTGGTACCACTCCTTCTGAAACTATTCCAAACAATCCAAAAGGAGGAAATCCTTCCCACATCATTTTCTGAAACCAACATCATCCTGATACCAAAACCTGGCAGAGACTCAACAAAAAAAGAAAACTTCAGGCCAATATCCATGATGGATATAGACGCAAAAATCTTCAATAAAATACTGGCAAACCCATTGCAAGAGCACATCAAAAAGCTTATCCATCACAATCAAGTAGGTTTCATCCCGGGATGCAAAGCTGGCTCAACATACGCAAGTCTATAAACGTAATTCACCGCATAAACAGAACCAAAGACAAAAACCACATGATTATCTAAATAGATTCAGAGAAGGCCTTCAACAAAATTCAACAGCCCTTTATGCTAAAAACTCTCAATAAACTAGGTATAGACACTATGGAATACTATGCAGCCATAAAAAACAATGAGTTTATGTCCTTTGTGGGGACATGGATGAATCTGGAAACCATTATTCTCAGCAAACTGATTCAAGAACAGAAAAACAAACACCACATGTTCTTACTCACAGGCAGGTGTTGAACAATGAGAACACAGGGACACAGGGAGGGGAGTATCACACACTGGGGTCTGTTGTGGGGAAATAGGGGAGGGACAGCGGGGGGTAGGGAGACTAGGGAGGGATAACATGGGGAGAAATGCCAGATATAGGTGACAGGGAGATGGAGGCAGCAAACCACATTGCCATATATGTACCTGTGCAGCAATCCTGCATGTTCTGCACATGTATCCCAGAACCTAAAGTGCAATCAAATATAAATTTTTTTAAAAAGTCAAAGTATAAGATACAGAAAATAAAAGAAATACATTCCAATCTATAGTTAAAAAAAGAAAAGACAGAACAATTAAAAAATGAGGAAATCTACTAGAAAGTAGAAGAGAAAGAGAAGAAAGTGGTAGTTACCAAAAGGGGGGGGGGGAATAAAAATATGAAATCTATCAATAAAATAATATGAGAAACGTAAGAAATCTTCTGGTAAATGAAAGACACAATCATCTTGATTGAAAAAGACCTACCAAGCGTCTAGCACACAGTGAAGAAACAATCTCACCAAGGCATATGGTTGTAACATTTCAAAACAACAGCAGTCAAGAGAACACTGAAAAAGGTTCCAGAAAGGAAAAAAGAGAAAAGACACATGGAGGGGGTTGAGAAGGGGCACTAGATCTTTCAACTGCAACAATGGAAGTTGGAAGCAATACAGTCATGATGTCAAACATCAAACAATGTCAAGAATACTTCCAACCCAGACTGCTACTCCAGGCTAACTTCAATCAAGTGTGAAGTATAATAAAAACACTACACAGGCGTCAAAGCATGCAGCCCTCACTTGTCCCTTTTCAAGTTCCTGGAAGACTAACTATAGAAGTGAATAAACCAAGAAATTCCCTGAGATGAGGGAGCAACTCCAAAAAAGAGCATGCCATGGCATCCAGGAAACAATCCAATCCAACACAAGAGACAAACACGGAGACTTCCCAGGCGTAAGGTCCAAGGAGCTGCAGGAGGAGGCTGTAAGGAGGCCTGGAGAGCAGAAAGGAAGAGCATCCTCCACAGGGAAAAAGAAAGAACGAGGAAGAACGAGGGAGGGAAGGAGGTTGCACGTGAATGTCCTAAGAGAAGATCCATCATATGTCGGAGAGTTTGGAAATGAAATTAGTGACAGATAAACAAAACAAAAAATTCAATTAATAAAATGCATTAACTCCAGGAAAATACAAAACATTGTTTAATAAGTGAGACAAATATAATCTCAGCTGGAAACAATAGTTGTAGTTGCAGTAATAAAAATGCTGAGCATTAATTTAAATAGAAATTAAATTAAGTAGACTCCAAGGGAATGAGGCATGAGAAATTACTTAACGGATAGAATGTACACTATTTGGGTGACAGTTACGCTAAAAGCCCAGACTCCACCACTATGCAACATATCCAAGTAACAAAACCGCATTTGCAAACCCTAAATCTATACAGATTTTAAAAATTAATTTAAGTATACAAGAATAAGAGAGTGAAATCATAAGAAAGACAGTAATAAGAAAACTGGCCTCAGCTGGGCGCTGTGGCTCATGCCTGTCATCCTAGTACTTTGGGAGGCCGAGGCAGGTGGATCACCTAAGGTCAGGAGTTCGAAACCAGCCTGACCAACATGGTGAAACCCCACCACTACCAAAAATACAAAAATAAGCTGGACGAGGTGGTAGGCGCCTGTAATCCCAGTCACTCAAGAGACTGAGGCATGAGAATTTCTTGAACCCAGAAGGCAGAGATTGCAGTGAACTGAGATGGCACCATTGAACTTCAGCCAGGGTGACAGGATGAGATTCTGTCTCAGAAAAAAAAAAAGGAAAACTGGCCTCATCTTTTATAGTAGAGGGTTCATACATAGCTTACATATCAAAGCATGAAAGCCTTAGTATAGTCTTGCATTCTTGGAGATCACCACAGGAGAAACAGAAAGTTTCAAAGTACTTGTCACTAGGGAACAGCAGTCATAGGTGGGCAAGAATAGGGTATAACCAGAGACAGAAAGAGTACTATTCAGCCATTTTAATTATGTTCATATTCCATTTCCATAAAGATAAAACCTTATTTAAATAAACAAATGACAGGGTATTTAGAGCTTACAAACTATTCCTCTGAGGAGCTTAAATATCCTAAGGGAAAAACCACCTACTCAAGCCGTGGTATTTTGGTTACTTGAGTTTGCAGAAATATTGGAAGGGAAGGAACAATAAGGAGGAAATTATTACAATGATAGAGAGGAGAAGGGGCCTCTGAAGAAGGAAGGTCACCAGGGAGGCAGGAAGAAAAGGCTCTGGATCATGTGTACCCAAATCAGGCCTAGACAGAAATGCAGGCAGTTCTTCAGTGGGCAGGAGTGCAAGGAGGAGGAAAAGAGAAGCACAAAAGGCTAGTTGAGGAAGAAACACACTTCATGGTGAGAGGGCCCAGAAGTTGATCCACAGTCTCTGTTTTAGAGTGAGGCAGAAGATGAAAGAAAATTGTGAGTGTCTGAGAAGGTAGCGGAAGAAAATGGTAAATTCAGTATGATGGAAGTAAATCTGATCTCAGAGCAGAGTGGGCACACACGGACACAGTGGAGTGTATGTACTCAGTCATTCCTCTCTGCTCCCACAAACCTCTGTAACACTTGCCACGTCATGTGTACACCAGTACCTTAAAAAACTGGGTTTCCACTAGACTATGAATCCTCAAGAACTGCCTTATCCATTTGTATGCACCAACACTCATCATAGCACCTGATATGAAATGTATTTTTGCTGTGTGGATATATAAACATTTATTTCTGGAAGTTCAAAGGCACCTCAACATATCAACATACATGTACTTCCTTAAATTGCTTTTTATATGCCAGAACAGTCAGTATTCAATAATTTTACAAACTCCTTTAAAAAATAATACATAATGACCCATCAATGCTAAACCCACATCCCCCAAAAAATTGTAATTCAAGTTGAAATTTACATCTTAAACTGAGTCTAAGTACACATAAACCCAGAAACTCTTCTGGGTAATGCTCACATGTGGACTAAACTCAGAACAGTGAGGAAGACTATGTAAATCTATGACTATCTCATGGATTCTAAATTAAAGCTTAGAAACATTTACAATGAATAAAATAAGTCCATAGTTGGAAATCAATCACTGCCTTGCTTAATAATAAAACTAAAGATTTTATAGTGTGAAATATCAGCTTTCTCGACTTGGAATTAAGTTTTGAGCACAGTCTCTATTTATCAAGTATGTCCTAATATTTCTACATACTTTAATTTTTCCCAAAAGATAGTTATTATTCACCATGAAATGCATGCTATTAATGCTACTTTTTTTTAATCTGATTTCCTCTTTCCTACAAGAAAGCCAACAACTTATTTCCTTGGTAATTACTTAACACCTTTTCCACAGAACATTTCAGATCCATCTCAAATAGGTTTGCAAGGGGTAGGGGAGGTTTCACAGGATGGAACGTAAATAAATGAATAAATAAATAAATAAATAAATAAATAAAGAGGTTTATTCACCATTTAAATCTCTGGCTGAGTTTAGAGGGTGTTTTTTATTGTTATCAGTTAAAATTATTTTGGGCATATTAATACAGTAGAGAAAATTCACCTGAGAAGTCTACCTGGAATGCCATATTATGTCAATAAATTCTATTCTTTGGTTTCACAAAGTAGCAAGACAGAGAATTATGATTAGCTTAAACTTAGATAAGTGATTTAAACTAATCAACAATTTTGGGACAAAATTCATATCAGTGCACCTGCATGTACCTGTCCTCATATTTCACAAGGTATAAGATGATCAAACTAAGGTTGTTCCAGTAGCATCGTAAGAAGCAGAACAACCAACTGATAATCTTCATCATTTCACGCTTTCATCCTTTCAAAATTGTTTCAGAAGGTAATTCCCCAAAATGCTTTATATTATAGTTCAAAGGTATCCTGAAAATAGAGATACGTCAGTTGTACCTTTTAAATTATATCAGTTAAATCATATTTCAATAACTCTATGCTGACTTCTAGTTTAAAAGAGCACATACACATGTTTTCTAAGATACCTGATTTTGACTTCAGGATAACCTGAATTGTATGTCCATCGTTGGTGACTTCACAGTCTCGGCAGACCACATAATTTGGGGAGAGGCGGACATCCAGCAGTGAGGGGTCATACCTAGCCTCTCTCGAGTTTAGGTTAATAGGAGACTGGTATTCTCCATTAGCATCAGGAAACACCAGACCCCACTCAACACCTAAGGACAAAATGAAATAAATTAAAAACAGGTTAAAAAATATGGTACAGTAAAATTTAACATGTAAAAACTAGTGTAGACACTAATGATCCTTGACATTATGAAGAGAGTAATGATACAATGATTACAGAGATCAACTATGATAAATCCGTGTGTTTTTGCATTCATTATTTGAATGATCTGATATTATCAAATACCACATACAAAATCCCGGACTAACAAAATATTGTATTTGTATTTGTCAACAAAGACATAATAATTTATGACTGGGAAATCTGGGTCATCTTTAAGTGATTAGAAAAAAGAATACCGGAACAATTTCCTCTGCTCATTAGTTCAATTACGTTCAGTACTTGGGAAACAGCTGTAACTTTCAACATTTAGTGACAGCTGAAAACCCTAACTCTCATGCTAGTGAATAAACGCCGTTATCAGAAACCCAAGTGCAGTATTTTAAAGTGTGCATATGTATACACCTACACACATACATATTCACATACTCTTTCCAAATCTTTTATAATTAAAATTATATATTCTATATTGGTTTCAACATATGTAGTAAACATCAGCACTACTGGTTGGCTCTAACACGAGCCCTAGGTCTTCAGGAATACATTAGGAATCTCAAGTTTTTCAGAAAGTCAACCGCTTCTGGCCAAACCCAGTGATTGAGTCTGAAATTTAGGACGTGTTTTAGAAAGACCTGAGCGTTGCTAGAAAGCTTCACGAAAAGACCAGAGGCAGAAACACTTTCTCCCCAAAGTCTTCAAGCCAAAAACGGATTGTTAACACTGTCTTCCTCAAGCGTTGAGTAGAAGCTGCCGCTGCTCTTCTTGGCTCCTCAGAAGACAAAAGGTACAGCCACGGCTTGGAGGCTGGCCCGCCCTCCGGACCGCAGCAGGTGCGAACGCCAGCCCCGCGGAAGGCTCCCGTGAGCGAGCGCAGGCGGCGGGAGAACGCAGGCGGCGAGCACGCCTCCCGCCCCGAAACGCGCCAGGGGAGAGGAAAAGGGGCGGAGACCCCCGTGGGAAAGAAGGGTCGTGCGGGTCGTCGGAGCGCGCGGCAGCGGCAGGACACGAGTCCCACGCTCGGCGAGACACGGACGCCGCCCCGGGACCCCGGACACCGCGACTCGCGGCCGCTTACCTTCCTCGTAGCCCCACTCCACACCCTCCTCCTCTTCCTCCTCATCGTCTTCCTTCTCGGGGAAGGCTACGGTATCCTCGATGAAGCTCAGGTCCGCCATGGGAAGGCCGCGGCGCCCCTCTGCGCTCTCGGCGGCGGTCCTGCGCCTCCGCGGGGCGCGGGGCTGGAGCGGGAGCGGAGCGCGCGGGAGCGGCAGTGCGGGTGCGAGCGCGCGTGCGGGTGCGAACCGCGGTGTGAGTGCGAGCGGGCGGGCGTTCGGCCCGAGTGTTGCGGAGGCCGGCGCGGGGAGCGCGTCCGGAGGCCTCGGCGGAGCGAGGGAGCGGCGGCGGCTCGGGGAGCGAGCGCCTGGCGAATTTAAAACCCGGCCTGGGCGTGTCTGGCACGCGAGGATCCGCCCCCTTCTCTCCGCGGCCGCTGGGACCAGGGGAGCCGACAGCTAGAACCGGGCGACGGGTCCCAAGTCACGGAAACAGTCGACGCATCCCTGCCCGCCCTTTCCGCGGGGTCGCCCCGCCGCCCCTGGCGCTTCCTGGCGCCGGCGACTCCTGCTGGGCCTCCCGCGCGTTCCTCCCAGAAGCCCGCAGGTCTCCAAGGTCAGCCCTGGGGACCCCTGTGTGCCTGGCCTAGGCCAGGGGCTGCTCCCCTGTTTATTTTCATCCGTAATCCTGGAAATACCGAAAAGAAGGGGCTCCTGGAGGAGAGAGATGGGCTGCCATGGGTAGGAGAAAGAAGGCTGGGAGACCCCGTAACAGTAAAAAGAGGCTCTCCAGCCGAAGCTGCTTAGTATCTTCTGAGTAGTTACTTTGTAAATCGTCAGTTCAGCACAGTGGAAACGAGTATGGAAATTTTTCCAAGAAACTTCTAATTAATTCCTAAAAACGTTTATGAAAAAAAAAAAAAAAGCGTTGTAATCCAGGGAAGTAGATATGATTTAGGGAATTTTTTTTTTTTTTTTTTTCCGGAAAGTGATATTACTTCAAAGGCAGGGCTAACAGAAGGCAGTAGACAGAGGGTGTTAGTGTTAGTTTCAGAGTCTGGGGCGCTGCTGCAGGCTCACCTGGCTGTGTACACAGCTCCGAGTCACCTAGTGAAATCGTGTAAACAATGAAGTGCACACATTGCATAACAAACAGGAACTCTTCTGATCCAAAGAGGTGGCATTGTTACCTCTTAAACATGCTTCCCAGTCTATTGTTAATGGCCTCAGCCCTCTATTCCTGCACCTTTTAAAAGCCCTGGTCAGTAACCCCTAAGTAGGTTAACTCCATATTTTTAGAAGATATATGTGCACAATAAACGCGGGTTAGGACCTTAAGTACAATTTGTTTTTTATATGCTCTGGTCATATATGAAGGTGTCTATTTGCAGTTTGAATGTCCTGTTCCTAAATCACACCAACCTTATGAATGCATAATTCCTCAAATAAGGATGGAAATTATCCGTTTGGGAATTTTTAGGTTCTGTGCTCATATCCTTTACTGCCGGCTCAGCACCTCCACTTTTTTTAAAAGCCACTTCATAGACTTTTTAAAAAGCTAAAGCTATTACAAACTGTCCAGAAACCACACTGAGATGGAAAGAAGTGGGGGGAACCCTCAACTCACTCAATTCTGCAACTCTCTGGAAGGTTTAACCAAATAGATGGAAAACTACTGGCCAACTTTAGCTTGGAGGATAACCGGTGGATTTTAAGCATTCATATAATTTCTCTTTTCATTAACACAGAGACCAGAAAGTTGATCACACTGTTCAGAGGACTGAACCAGTGTGAGAAACTAAATTCATTCTTCACTCACTGCATTGTGGCTGTTCTTGAGTGGACACTCGTTTGCATCTTTGCAAGCCTGGGACTGGCAGAGGCAGAAGCCTACCCCAAACCAGAGCTATGAAAAATAATAGGCACTACTGAAAATATTAACCACTTTTCACTGAAAGTCTCCTAAAAGGAACATTTATTTTTTTCTTCCTTGAAAATTCTTTTGTAATCTTCCATTTGTTTAAAGTTTCTTTTAAGAAGTATGTTCACAGGCTAATCAAATGCCACAGCTAATTAAGCCCATACAAAGGCTATGAAAGACTTGGATAGTAAAAATCACTGCCACTCTGAGCTCATCAGCAGTGTCCACTCTCCTCTGTCCCCCAAATGTGCCTAAGTGTGACACTGCAGCCATGTGTGACTACCAACTGCATTTAAAGTATCAGTTGAATCATAAACATATATATCAAACCAGAGGACAATCACCATGGTAAAAAAAAAATCTGAAATTTCTATGAATGGTGTGCCATATTTACAAAAGATAGGCTGAAAGATCGAATTGTTAGTGTTTAACTTTACAGTAAAAAGACAATTTTGCATATAGCCAGCAATGTATTACTATTCAAAATTGCAGTTGGCTACTAGACAAACGTACATTGGCCCATATTTGCTCTTTCTGAATTGTTCAGGATCATTTATAGAATGTAACTCCTGTATGCAAGCCTAGGGTTCCCTGTCCTGCCACATATGAGCCATTCCTCTGGGCATCCAAATATTCAATTAACAGCCTTAATTGCTTTGAGACCGTGGGCTTCAGATTTTTGCTAATTAACAGCACCTTAAGACCTTCTCTTCTCAGGTCCCTGCACTATATTACCGCCAAAGATGGAATTTCTATTTCTAGTTATTATTGTCTGTCACTAAAAAAAATCTAAACACAGATTAAAGATATAGGCCAATTCTTCGGTTTACAAAATAGAACAAGCACATCTAAATTCAATGCCAGAGAATCTAAAAATATTCATACTCTATATTACGAACATAAGTCCTCCACATATTTCTCTATAATTTTAATAGGCTTTCAGCCTAATATTATATTTGATCCCTTAAATTAACTTTATACTGCTTGCTTTTGATACTTGCATAACTAAGGCCAAACCATATTCGTAGAACAATTTATTAAAACTAAGACCTATATAACTACCATTTGATACTGAGGAATTATAAATAGAAATATATAAAAGAGACAAACTAATCTAGATGTCAGAGGAACCAAAGTACTAAGGTCGTGTCCCAGAGTCCAGAACTTAGACAGCCCTCTCCTCTCTTTCTCACTGCTTGTCTACCATACCAAGGCTTTCTTACTGTATTCCTGAGTCTAGGTCCTAGAGTCATCATAAAGATGACCTCCTCTTATGTGCTCCTTGTGCTATGGGATCACCTCAAGGGTACAGCTAACATATGCATGTCACATGGCTCCTATAAAAACTATAATTCATGAACTTCAACACTAATGAATTGGGTTCCTTCATGTGCACTGCTCTGTACTAGGCACTGTGGGAGAACCAAAAGTAAAAATACAATACTGCTTCTTAAAGACTTCACGGTTCTGTGGGGGAGGAGAAGAGTAAATAGTTAACTATGATACAAGGCAACATGCAATATTAATATGTCAAATAGAAATGCAGGTACCACTACATCTAAGGAAGATGGGATTTCCATACTAATGGGAATGATTCAGAAAGTTTCTTGGAAAAGATGGCACTTGAGGCAAACTGAAGGAAATGGGTAGAGTTTGGATGGGCAGTATGTGAGCAAATAACATTCCAGGTGTGATCAGTGACTCCCAATCACGGAAGTGCTTGTTGCAGGTCCATTTATTTGCTCCCTTAAATATCTTCTATGACTGCCAAAACCGATTGAGATACACTAAAAATATGCACTTCTCTAGGCTTATGTCTCAAGTAAGGCACTTTGTCCTATGGTTGTTCAGTTCCTTAGGTCTAGTTTTTGTTTTGTCAGGAAAGACAGCAAAATTTTCTTCATTATATATATTTTGATTTATGAAGATTTCAAACTATTTGATAAAAAATTTAATTCTTTCTTTTAAATTACTTTTTTCAGCTGAATAATCTTTTATTTCGCCTGCTTAAAGTTACATTTATAAGTCTCCTTTTTGTTTGACCTCTCTTGGTCTTTTATCTTCAGAAACAAATGAGTAGGGCTCCAATTAGTCATTGGAGAGGACATCGTTGTCTCTATGATTTGCTGCCCCTTCACTGCTTGGCCATGTGACTTCTTTGACCAATTAAATATGAGTACAGGTAGCATGTGCCATTTCCTAGAAGAAAGATTTAGGCATTATCAAAAGCAGACATAGTAGCCCATCAGGTAAAGGTGAGTTCAAGGGTAATTTTTATTTGCTCAAACGCTGTTTTTGCCTTTATCTTTTTTTTCAAAGAAGAAACAAAGTACCTCTCTGGTCTGCAAAGAAACCAAACAGTCTGGTACAGTGCCCATATCTTCACCTTGGAAATTTCCTAGTTGCCCTATCCCTAACAAGGGCCCTCACAACTTCATGGCCGAATGAAAAAGCCTTTGTCCATAGAAAATCCCCATCTTCTCTAAGGAACATAGACCTCAGCTCTCTTCTCCTCTCTCAGACCATGTCAATTATGCCTGAGGCCCTACATCAATTCAACATCAAACTGACTTATGCTGAAATTGGGATGTTTAAGATAATTACATTGGTGACTCCTAAGTCACCAAAATCTCTAGGGCGCCTTCTGCCAAACAAAACCCCCTACCACAGAGGTTGAAGTACTTCTTCTTAGTGCTTTCATGATGCCCTGTATAGGTCTCCAACCCTGAAGTTAAGATTATATTTTAAATATGTATTTTATGACCTTCTCCTCTAGATAATGAGCTCCCAAAGAGCAAGGCACTGGGCACTGTGGGGGGAACAACAAAAATAAATAAATAAAATACTACTTTTGCTCTCAAGAAATTTACAGTTCTCTGGGGGAGGAGAGGAGTAAATAATTATAATTATTATCACTATAATACAAGTAGATAATTATAACTGTAATACAAGGCAATATGAAATATGTTAAATAGAAATGCAGGTACCTCTACATCTAAGGAAGATAGGATTTTCATACTTCTGGGAATGATTTAGAAAAGTTTTTTGGAAAAGATGGCATTTGAGAAAAACTAAAGGTAATAGGCAGTGCATGAGCAAAGAACATTCCAGGTGTGAACAGCGATGCTGCTTTGTGTGCCCCGCGTAGCACATGGTAGGCACTTAGGAATTCATTTCCTGTGTCATCAGCCATACAGTGACCTGATTAGCCTGAATAAACATATTAGCGCAATAAAAATTATGGTTACTAAGGTGGAAGCTTTCAGGGTACAGTAGAGCCACAAAAAAGGGAGTGATCAAGTTTACCTGGTGGCAGGTGGCAGGTGTGTCAACAGGGGCTTCATAAAGGAAGACACAAGGAAGCTGGGCCTTGGAAGATAAGTAAGTGCTGCTTTCCCTCAGAAGCGGGAAGGGGAGGAGGTAAAAAAAAAAAAAAAAAAATTCCTCAAAGCATGATATAGACTGATAAGAAAAAAGAAGGAAAAAAAGAGAGAAAGGCTTTCCAATAAAAGAAAAAACAAAAACTCACATATAGAAGCCAGTATGGGTTCCCTTTTTTGATGAAGTTAATTTTGTTTTTTCCGTGGTATTAATAGAAGAGCAAACGACATACTGAAATAGCATGTCTATGTTTGTTTTAGTGTTTTTTAACATGTTTCAAAACAGTAATGACATGAGATAAAATACAAAGCAGATGGAATGAATGAGTCAGTGCCCATTGTTGGCAGAACAGCAATACTGAAAATGTATTGGACCCTTGTTGACTTTAAGAGAAAGTACAATGGCCAAGTTAGAGCAGCCTCAAGGCCACACCTATACTTTTGTTCCCACAGCTCACTCTGCCCTACATCATGCTGTTGGCTGTCAAAGATGCTGCTACGCCTGTTAGGCAACACAGCAAACCAAATCACAGGAAAATAAAAGCTTGAGCACTGTGATCACCTCCAAAGATGGCTGCCATAATTCCCACCCTCAGTAGGCATGTGCTGTTCATCCATTTACAGGGGAGACTATTTCCCCTTGAAGTTGAACCAGGGCTGCTTTTATGGCTTGTTTCCTCTCCATTGTACTATCATAGAGTGGCACTATGCGAGTTTGGGGCTGAGCCTTTAAGAGAGCCGGCCAATTTCTCTTTGCTCTCAAACACCAGTCATCATGTAAGAAATCCTGAGACCACTATGCTGTGAGAAAGCCCAACCCAAGCCAGCCACAGGGAGTGAGAAGACACGTGGAGGAGCATGGAGGCGCAAACCTGTGAGTTAAGCTCTCTCAGATCCTCCAACCCAGTTTAGCCACGGGCTGAATGCAGCTGACACTATATGGAGCAGATACATGTCCGTCAGAGTGCTGCCTGAATTCCTGGCCCACAGAATCATGAGAAATAATAAATCAGTGTTTTAAGCTACTAAGCTTTGGAGTGGCTTATTATGCAGCACAGATATTGGAAGCAACATTTACTATAAACCAGATACCATGCCAGACACTTCCCACAGATTAATCTCTTTAATTCTTGTAAGAGGCTCTATAATATGCTATATTCAGATGAGAAAATTAAGGTTTAGACGTGCCCACCACCACAGACA